>NW_024045070.1:0-10679 GCF_015852505.1 Tachyglossus aculeatus
GGAGTACAGGTAATGTTTAAAAAATTGCACAAAAGAAAAATGAATGTTGAAACGATTCATTCAGTGTTTGAAAGACATGGATTTGTTGAAACAGTGTGTTTCATACCTTGTTTGTTTCAAAAAAAAAAAAACCAGAGACAGGTTGAAAGTTACATGTTTTGGGTTTTGTTTTTTTTGGGTTTGTTTTTTTTGTATATAGAAATCCGTCATGTCTAGGTGATCTGATTTGTGTGGTTATGACCAGGAAGAATAACTACTTAAAATGCTCTTAAACTACAACTATGCTGAATTTTCTGTTCAGGCCACGTGAGGCCCGTTTTTGTGTGCTGGGGCGGGGTGGGGGTGCTGAGATCCTCGCCCGTTTGGGCGAGAGGCCGGGCTTCTTTGGCTGTCGCCGTCCCCCTCTGCCCCCAGTGATGCCCCTTTGACCCACTCAGCACTTCCCAGTTCCGATAAACCCAAAGAATCTAATCCTGAACGCGGAGTGTTTGTGGCAAGGGACCGTGGCTCCCATTCGGCAGAGGACTCCTTAGGGAAAAGAGCCCAACCAGCCTCTTCGCACATCACAGATGTCGGGGGGTAAAGAAGTGAATCTTAACGGGAACGATGCCGAGGGTGGGCGCAGGTTATTCCATCGGATTCTCCCAGATCCACATTACGCGGAGGCCAAAACCGGGAACAGGCAGAGCGAGCGGTTTCTGAGAAGAGAGCCCTCTTCCAGTCCGGAGACCCAAGGCTGCCAAGTAGCCAGACACCCCGAGTGGCCGAGAAGCACCTCAGGAAGCCAGGGCTTCCGGGGCCTTCCAGAGGAAACGCTCTCCCCGCCATCCAGCAACCCGGCTCTCGGTTGGGTTTGGGGGTGCTACTGGGTGCGCACGGGAGGGATGGGCACCCCTCTTGACCCCCCACCCCCGGGTGGGCCTAGCGACGGTCACCACAGCTCGCCTCCAGCCGAGAGTGTCGGCCCCCCACGTGGTCCCGAGCCCAGCAACCGCCTCTATGGCCGTCGGTAGTTTCTTCTTGTGATTAGCGGAAAGGACTCAAGTCTTCCAGGGAGGGATCGGTTGGAGACTTCATCCAAGTTTTCTCCGCGTTCTGTTTGTTTGTTTGTTCATTTTGGTCCCTGGGCCGGTCAGAACGCCTGTCTCCTTCCCCTTTCGCCAGCCGACGGGTGTCCGTTGGGGGTGTCGTTTACAGTCATCCCCACCGTGGCAGGACGCCGCTCTTGGCGGGCATGGGGGGGGAAGGGTGGGTCGGACCCCGTCAGGCGTCTGAGAGGGGCCTTCCCCCCGCAGAAAGCTTGGGAAGGCTCGCTCCATGGGGCTGGGCGTGACTATTATCTGGGGGGAGAGGACGAGGGGGCCGGGACTGGACCGTTTCCCGGCCTTCCCCACAGCCTCGCCCCCCGCCTCACGGCGTCGGCCGAGAAGCGACGGTCCGATGACTTTTGTTTTCACTAGCCCTCTCAGTATTTTTGGTGGCCTTAGGACATGCAAAGGGGAGTCCTCGTTCTGAAAGGGCCACGCGGGCCCCGGTCTCCTCGACCGGAGATCCGACGGTCCGTCGGCCGGCCCGAGGATGGATCCTGTTCCGTTCCCGCTTTCCCGCTTCCAGGCCCTCCGTCGGGCCGAGCGGAAGAGGGGGACCCCGAAGCTTCGGGTTGGGGCGATGGGGGGTGGCTGACATGGCCGGTACAAGGGGGGAACTAGGGAGGGAACGATGTTTTGCACCTTATTGAAGAGGAAAAGAGAATTTTAAGTGCATACCGACATAGTTTAAGAGGCTTTTATTGTGACAGGAAGATACTTTTTTTCCATATGCGTGCATACTCTCTGTAATTCCAGTGCTAAAATATGGTACTTGCAACTAGCTTTTTTAAAACAAATATTAAAAAAAATGGAAGAATTCATATTCTATTTTCTAATCGGTGGTGTGTCTAATTTGAAGGATACACTCGAGTCTGTTTATTGAATTTTATGGTCCCTTTCTTTGATGGTGCTTGCAGGTTTTCTAGGTAGAAATTATTTCATTATTATAATAAAACAATGTTTGATTCAAAATTTGAACAAAATTGTTTTAAAGAAATTGTCTGTATACCAGTACAAGTTTATTGTTTCAGTATACTCGTACTAATAAAATAACAGTGCCAATTGCAAAAAAAAAAAAAACCCAAAAAAAAAAAAAAACCAACAACCGCGTCCTGGCTTTCTTGCCGACACTCCAGAGAAAGCGGGGTTGGTTGGGGGGGCAAGCCCCTCCTCGCTCCCCTGGGGGGAGGTGGGGGCGATTTCTGGGGCTCCCACTTCGCCGAACCTCTCGGAGTCTGGGCACCCCTGCTTGGCCCGCTGGGTGGCCCTTGGGTGACTTGCTTGACATCTCTGGGTCTGTGTCCTCACTGGTCACCTGACGGGAGCCCGGGAGAGCCTGATGGGGATGCTGGGCAGACACAAGTGAGGTGAGTGATGGGAAATCCCTCCTAAAGGCAATGCCCGAGGGGCAGGAGATCAATTTTCCAGCAGTAATAATAATAATAATAATAATATGATGTGTTAATTATTATAATAATTGTAGTCTTTGTTCAGCGCTTACTACTTGCGAAGAACTGTAATGAGCTCTCGGGAAGATGCCAGATAATTGGGTGGGTCACAGACCTCACAGGGAGAAGGAGCTGAGCAGGGTGGGGTGTCAGTCTCATCAACACGACCCTAGGTTGTAAGCTTAATATAATTGGTAGACACGCAACACAATCAACACAAAATTAACACAATCCCTTCCCGTGGGGGACTTTGAATTGTTAAGCGCAAGGGAAACACTCCAGCAAAAGCCTGGGAAAGGGAGGCCCAGCCGGTTATTCATTCAATCGTATTTATTGAGCGCTTACTGTGTGCAGAGCACTGTACTGAGCACTTGGGAAGTGCAATTCGACAACTGGACTCAAGCCGAAAGCTGCCCATCTTCTGACCTGTTCCGATTTGGCTGGCGGTCGGTTGGGAAGGAGCAGGAAGGGGAGCTGGAACACGAAATGTCTTCACTCATTGAAAATTCTCTCCTGGTGCGTTCTCCTGAAACAGGTCGCGACATGAAATCCGACCGCCTCCCGGAAAAGGAACGTGAGACGAAGTATCCCGGGCTCCCATCACTTGTGGCCCCCAGTGTCAGTGTGGACCCCCCACATCCCCAAACTTTCCCGGAGCCAAAGGTCGGGAACAGCCTCAGGGTCAGGGAAGATCTGATTCACTTTGCAGCAGAGAGAGCGGAAACTGAGCCGTCTTGGAAGTTTAGAAGTTTAGTAAGAGAGCGTGCCAGGGCGTTGGTGAAATACACTGACCCCTTGCACCATCATCAGAATAATAATGGTGGTACTTGTTAAGCACTATGTGCCAGGCACTGTTCTAAGCGCTGGGGTAGATACAAGATAATTGGGTTGGACACAGTCCCTGTCCCACATAGGGCTCACAGTCTTAATCCCCATGTTTACCGAGGAGGGAAACTGAGGAACAGGGAAGTGAAGTGACCTGACCAAAGGCACACGGGAGACAAGTGGTGGAGCCGGGATTAGTACCCAAGTCCTTCTAGCTCCCAGGCCCAGGCGGCATCCACCTGTGGAACTTGCAATCTGGGATAATTGCCCCAGGTGGCAATGAAGATTTTTTGTCCCTCCATTCTCAACAATCTCTTTGGAGTAATATGGCCCGTTCCGGTTCTTCATTTCCATTTGCTGGGCCGAACCAACGGCATTTGACCCAGGTGCTGTGACCCCAATCATGCCCTATTATAAAGCTATTTATTGAGTGCCTCCCTGCGTGCGGAGCACTCTACCAAGCACTTGGGAGAGTGCAATGGGGTTAACAGACAAGTTTCCCTGCCCTTGTGGTCTGACAATCTATTGGGGGAGACGGACATAAAAATAAATTCTAGCTAGATTTAAGTTCTAGAGTGTAAATGGTGTTGGTGGTGTTCTTACGTGGCGCAGAAGTGCCGAAATGGCAGTCGAGGGTGGGTACAAGGTGGAGAGATTGGATATCCATCAGGAAAGGCATTGCAAAGCCTGGATTAATCCTCGCAAAAAAGAGAAGGGGCACTGGAGCGGCATGGGCGTAGTGGATGGAGCACGGGCCTGGGAATCAGAAAGTCATAGGTTCTAATCCCCACTCCATCGCTTGTCTGCTGCTATGGCCTTGGGCAAGTCACTACACTTCTCTTTTGCCTTAGTTATCCGTAAAATGGGGATTAAGATCGTGAGTCCCCACGTGGGACTGTCTACCCCAGCACTTCGTATGGTGCTGGGGCACCTAGAGAAGCAGCATGGCTCAGTGGAAAGAGCACGGACTTGGGAGTCAGAGGTCATGGGTTCAAATCCCTGCTCCACCAATTGTCAGCTGTGTGACTTCGGGCAAGTCACTTAACTTCTCATGTGCCTCAGTTACTTCATCCTGTAAAATGGGGATTTAAGACCGTGAGCCCCCACTTGGGACAATCTGTTCACCTTGTATCCTCCCCCAGTGCTTAGAACAGTGCTTGGCACATAGTAAGCGCTTAACAAATGCCATCACTGTTTATTATTATTGTGGTGCCTGGCACATAGTAAGCGCTTAATAAATGCCAACTATTATTAATCTTATTATTATTCCATGATTAGGAGCAGTGTAGCCTAATGGAAAGGCTACACAAAAATCTCCAGTGGCTACCAATCAATCTGTGGCATCAGGCAGAAACTCCTCACCACTGGGCCTTCAAGGCTGTCCATCACCTCGCCCCCTCCTACCCTCACCTCCCCTTCTCTCCTTCTACTGCCCAGCCCGACACCCTCCGCTCCTCCACCCGCTAATCTCCTCACCGTTACCTCCGCTCTCGCCTGTCCCGCCATCGACCCCCGGCCCACGTCATCCCCCGGGCCTGGAATGCCCTCCCCTCTGCCCATCCGCCAAGCTAGCTCTCTTCCTCCCTTCAAGGCCCTGCTGAGAGCTCACCTCCTCCAGGAGGCCTTCCCAGACTGAGCCCCTTCCTTCCTCTCCCCCTCTCCCCCCCTCTCCATCCCCCCCATCTTACCTCCTTCCCTTCCCCACAGCACCTGTATATATTGTATATATGTTTGTACATATTTATTACTCTTTATTTTATTTGTACATATCTATTCTATTTATTTTATTTTGTTAGTATGTTTGGTTTTGTTCTCTGTCTCCCCCTTTTAGACTGTGAGCCCACTGTTGGGTAGAGACTGTCTCTATATGTTGCCAATTTGTACTTCCCAAGCGCTTAGTACAGTGCTCTGCACATAGGTAAGCGCTCAATAAATACGATTGATGATGTGATGATGATGGAAAGAGCACAGTGGACCCGAGTTCTAATTCCCAACTCTTCCATTTTCCTGCTGTGTGACCTGGGGCAAGTCACTTAAAGCTCTCAGTGCCTCAGTTCCTCGATTGGGGATTTAATACCCATTCTCCCTCCTATTTAGACACTGAGCCCCATATGGGGACAAGGGCTTTGGTCTGAACTGATTGACCTTGTATGTACTGCAGTACAAGCACAGTGCTTTGTTCAGAGTTAAGGGTTTAACAAAATAGCACAGTAGTGATTATGATTATTGGGTCTGGGGTGACTCCACCAGCACTGAGGTGGCTGGGTCGCCGCTGCGGGTCCTTGGTGGGAGGCGGGTGGTCAGTGCCATCCGTCCCTGACCACCAGAAGTGTCCCCTTGGCTGAGCGCCACTCCATACGACAGAGGCCTTGGCATCCCAGAGCCCTGAGGGAGGAGGTCAGAAAGAGTTCATATCCCTCCCCTTGCCCCCCAAAATCCACCAGACCTCAGCCAGCCCTCTCCCTCTTGCCCCCCTCAAAGCCTCCTTCCTCTCCACATGCCTCCAATACGCCTCTCTCGACTGCTTCCCAACGGGCTGCTGTATTGACCCAGCCCTTAGGTTTTATTTATACCCACCCCTCTGCCCTTAGGTGATATACGTACGTGCAATTTTAGCATTTCATTATTTATTCCGATTTCACTCCATAAATAGTTTCAAGTCTGTCTCCGCCGTTCGTTTAGAAACTGGTGGGGAGGGATCATGCCTCGTGGTTCTCCTCGGCTGCCTGCGCGCTTAGTACAGTGCTTTGCGTGCAGCTGACGCTCGCTCAAAATCATCGCTACTCCCTTACTACCCCAAGAGGGGCCAAATATCAAAATTGATGTCTGGGTTCCCCATCTTTCGTTTCAAGGTGAGGAGGGGAAGAGGTTTTCAGAGGAAGTCGAGGTACTACTACTTTTCCTCCCTCCTCTCTGCCGGACCCACCTAAACTGAAGCTGCCAGGATGAAATTGTTGTTTCCTTTAAGGCGGGGATGGGTGTGTGGGTTTCTTCAAACAGTAGGGCACCCGTGGGAACCCCAGCCCATTCTGGGGTTCTCTCGGGGAGCAGCTGGTAGTGGCTCTTGGACACTATGGGTGTTGGAGTGAATCCAGTGAGGGGTGTTGGGATCGAAGGCTTCCCTTGCTGCGTCAGGACCGTTCCTCCCCTCCTGGGCCATGCAGAAGGGCCCGCTATGAGCAGACATGGACAACTACACACGCACGGCCTTTTCAGAGTACGGCTCCGTTCTCTCTCAACCCAAGGCTGCACAGGTTGTGCCCGGTGAAGGCACCAGCAGCGACGGCCTGCTTGGGCCAAGACTGCCCGCTCGGCCTTTCTTGTGTGGCTCCGGCAGGGGACTCTGGAAAGGGAGCCAAGGCCCCCTGATGGGGCCGGAGCCGGGAGAGGAAGGGACCTGCTGCCTGGCGATCCCCCAGGGAGGGAGTCGGACGGGGTGGGCGGGCGGAGGCGGGGGACGGGGACGACGAGGCAGAGCCAGGTGGGTGGTTAGCTGAACACCGTGTTATGCTGCTGGGTGACGCGGATGAAGGTGGCCCGGCGGGGGAGCTCCCTGAGCCTGGCCGCTCCCACGTAAGTGCAGGTGGACCGCAGGCCGCCCAGGATGTCCAGGATGGTGTTCTCCACGCTGCCCCGGAACGGCACCTCCACTGTCTTGCCCTCGGAGGCCCTGTGGGCAGAGAGCAGTCGGTGTTTAGCAGCCCGCCCCAAACCCGGGACCATTTTAGCACCTGACCGGATAGAGCACGAGCGTATCTGGGTTCTAATCCCAGCCCCCGCCATCTGTCTGCATGTGTCACCTTGAGCAAGGCACTTCACTTCCTCTGGCCCTCAGTTAACTTCATCTGAAAAATGGGATTAAGATGTAAGTCCTCACGGTGGGGACAGGGACTGTGTCCCAACCTGAATAATTTGTATCTACCCAGCGCTTGAACAGTGCCTCCCCGCATTTGATCAGAGCTGGGACTTGAGACCCTTAAAACCTCCCACTGGGGGCTACCGTTCAGGGGGCGGCGTTCCTGTTAGGCCCAAGGGCTCCTCAGACTCCTTGGCAGAGGCAGTGACCAAAGGCCGGAGGGGAGGAGGGTCCCCGCTCTGGTGGAGGCAGCCTGCGTCGGAGACCGGCCAAGCGCACTGAGGTCTGAATCAGAGCAGCCCTGCGGACTCACTGGCCCCAAACGCCTGACTTCAGCTGGACCCCCCACCGTTCTGTACCTGCAGCGGGCTCCTGCCCTCTTACTCCTAGACTGTAAGCTCGTTGTGGGCAGGGAATGTCATCATCATCATCATCACTGATCGTATTTATTGAGCGCTTACTGTGTGCAGAGCACTGTACTAAGCGCTTGGGAAGTACAAGTTGGTAACATATAAGCAGACAGTCCCTACCCAGCCGTGGGCTCACAGTTTTAAAAGGGGGGAGACAGAGAACAAAACCAAACATACTAACAAAATAAAATAAATAGAACTAGATATGTACCTAGTGAAAATAGAGTAATAAATATGTACAAACATATATACATATATACAGGTGCTGTGGGTGAAAGTGAAGGAGGTAAGATGGGGGGGGATGTGAGAGGGGGATCGAGGGGGACGAGGAAGGGAAGGGGTTCCTGAGTGTCTGTTGTCTGTAAATGTGTCTGTTTGTTGTTGTAATGTACTCTCCCAAGCACTTAGGACAGTGCTCTGCACACAGTAAGCGCCCAATAAATAATAATAATAATAATGATGGCATTTATTAAGTGCTTACTATGTGCAAAGCACTGTTCTAAGCGCTGGGGAGGTCACAAGGTGATCAGGTTGTCCCACGGGGGGCTCACAGTCTTAATCCCCACTTTACGGATGAGGTACCTGAGGCCCAGAGAAGTGAAGTGACTTGCCCAAAGTCACACAGCTGACAATTGGCAGAGCCGGGATTTGAACCCATGATCTCTGACTCCAAAGCCCATGCTCTTTTCCACTGAGCCACACTTCTTTGCTCCCCCACCTCAGCGGCCTCCCGCCCCTTGCTCCCCGACCCCACCAGTGCCCCCGCAGCGGCCTCCTGACCTGTATTCGGCCACGCCGCCCACGTGCTTCTTCATCGCCGTGTCGGAGCTCATCCCATAGAACAGCTTCACCTTACGGCCGTTCTTCTCGATGACCTCGCCGGCGCACTCCGTGTGGCCGGAAAACATGCCCCCGAGCATGACGAAATCCGCGCCGGCACCTGTGCGGGCCGAGAAGTGGATGGGGAGGTGGAGAAGACAAGGAGGAAAGTGGAGTTAGGGCAGACTTGAGGTGCTCGGGGCCTTCCGACGAAGCTCCCGGGCCCTGCTTGCTGCTGGAGAAGCTTAGCTCTTGGCCTGCCCTGGGAAGGAGGAAGCCTCTTTTAGACTGTGAGCCCACTGTTTGGTAGGGACTGTCTCTATATGTTGCCAATTTGTACTTCCCAAGCGCTTAGTACAGTGCTCTGCACATAGTAAGCGCTCAATAAATACGATTGATGATGATGATCAATCGTATTTATTCAGCATTAACTGTGGGCAATGCATTGTACTAGAGAAGCAGCGTGGCTCAATGGAAAGAGGATGGGCTTTGGAGTCAGAGGTCATGGGTTCAAACCCCGGCTCCGCCAATTGTCAGCTGTGTGACTTCGGGCAAGTCACTGAACTTCTCTGGGCCTCAGTTCCCTCATCTGTAAAATGGGGATGAAGACTGTGAGCCCCCCGTGGGACAACCTTGTCACCTCCCCAGCACTTTGCACAGAGTAAGCACTCAGTAAATATGATTGATTGACTGAAGCCAGACACAGTCCCTGTTCTTGGGCCTACAGTCTAATGGGGAAGGAGAGCCCCCATTTTACAGATGAAGAAGTAGACAGGCACAGAGAAATTGAGGGACTTGCCCAAGATCACACAGCAAGCAAGTGGCAGAGGCAGATTAGAACCCAGGTCCTCTGACTCCCAGCCATTAATGATGACATTAATAAATGCCATCATTATTATTATTACTAAGTGATTGGGGGAGAAGAGTACAACAGAGTGGATAGACATGTTCCCTGCCCACCAGAGGCTGACAGTCTAGAGGGGGAGACAGACATTAATAGAAATAAATAAATTGTGGCTATGGACATAGGTGTTATGAGGCTGAGGGAGGGGTGAATAAAGGGAGCAAATCCAAGGCGGTGAAGAGAGACTCAGCCTCCCCCAGCTGATTCAAGCCCTCTCCCCCAGGGCAGGACCACGGGCACAGAGACTGTGACCCAATTTTCTGGTATCTACCCCAGCAATGCTTAGTACAGTGCTTGGCTCATAGTAAGCACTTAAAATACCACAACTTCTATTAATAACAAGAAAAGATAAATGCAAAAGGGCATGGAACATGTCTAACTATTCTGTCGTACTATACTCTCCCAAGCACTTAGTACAGTGCTCTGCACACAGTAAGCACTCAGGAAATACGATTGATTGACTGAAGCCAGACACAGTCCCTGTTCTTGGGCCTACAGTTTAATGGGGAAGGAGAGCCCCCATTTTACAGATGAAGAAATAGGCATAGAGAAATTGAGAGTTTTGCCCAAGATCACACAGCAAGCAAGTGGCAGAGGCAGATTAGAACCCAGGTCCTCTGACTCCCAGCCCTGTGCTCTTTCCACTAGGCCACACTGCCTCTCCCCATTACAGGATAAGCAGAACTGGGGGGCAGAGGCAAGGGGAGTGAGACAAGGACAGAGAGACAGAGAGAGCAGACAAGGAAGGGGGCGGTGGGAAAAACCAGACAGGGAGAGGAGAAAACATAAAATTCCTGCAAATGTTTCACGGGCCTCAGCTAGTTAGTCATTACAACAGATCACATTTCACACCACTAAAGCTTGGGAATAAAGAGAATGAGTCAGCATCAAAGTCTACAAACATTTCAGCCGTGAAGTGAGAACTCGGAAACTGAAAGCATCCCACGAGGTGGCCGACCCCCTCTCAATTCGGCCCAAAATGTGGATGTGGAGGCCAGCTACGAGGGAAAGCAAATTGTAGCTACCTTGTCACTAGCTCCTTTTAGGCAGGGAGCACGTCTCTCAATCAATCGATCAATGGTATTTACTGAGCGCTTGCTATGTGCAGAGTACTGTAGTAAGCGCTTGGTAGAGCACAACACATCAGAGCTAGCAGAAACATTCCCTGCCCAAAACGAGCTTACCGTCTAAAGGGAGAGATGGATGTGAATAGGAATGAGTAATTTATACTATATGATTTAAAGATATGTACATAAGTGCTGTGGGATTGGGGGTTGGCAAATATCAAATGTCCAAAGATCGCAGATCCAAGTGCATAGAAGACAGAGA
>NW_024045071.1:0-7394 GCF_015852505.1 Tachyglossus aculeatus
GTAAAATGGGGATTAAGACTGTGAGCCCCCCATGGGACAACCTGATCTCCTTGTAACCTCTCCAGCGCTTAGAACAGTGCTTTGCACGTAGTAAGCACTTAATAAATGCCATCATTATTATTACTATTATTGTCCGACATCACACAGCAGACAAGGGGCAGAGCCAGGATTAGAACCCAGGTCCCTGAGCCGGTTGGTGGGTAGGGATTGTCCCTATCTGTTGCCAAATTTTACTTTCCAAGCGCTTAGTACAGTGCTCTGAACACAGTAAGCACTCAATCAATACAATTGAGTAAATGAATGAATGAAGGAATGAATGGCAGAGTCAGGATAAGAACCCAGGTTCCCTCACTACTACCACTGCTTTTTTGCCTCTCCCTGGGCCCAGACACCCTTTTTCCCCGGGAAGTGTTGGGAGAAGATTCCCTTCTCCTCCTCCCCTCCAGCCCTCTGCCAGCCAAGGTTTGCTCACTGCCTCCCCTGCCCCACCTTGGATACACACAGAGTGGCCAAAACAACCAATCTGATTGTGGTTCTCAGAAGAAAATGAAACAGACTGAAGCCTGGTTGACTCCAATCAACTCGTTGCCACTAGCTTCAAGGCTTTTGACCGGTGTTCTCCTCCGTGTTTCCCTTCCCTCTTCACTGACTACCCTCCAGCCCCTGGAAATAGATCTTCTCCCTTTTCCTCTCCTCCTCCTCCCCTCCCCATCTCCCCATCTGCCCGCAGCTCAATCCCCTTCCCCTCCCCACAGCTCTTGTACATTTTTGTACATATTTATTACTCTATTTTATTAATGATGTGTATTTAGCTATAATTCTATTTATTCTGATGGTATTGTCACCTGTCTACTTGTTTTGTTTTGTTGTCCAAGCACTTAGTACAGTGCTCTGCACACAGTAAGCGCTCAATAACCACGATTGAATGAATGAATGAATGAATGAATGAAAAAGGACCTTCCCTTTTCCAACACATGGCTTAGATCCTTCTTTCTTCCCGAATCTCCCTCTCCCCTCAGACTTGACCAGATTAATGTTTATTTTCCCCATGCCGATTCAGGCCAGATACCTCCTCTGCATTTACACATTCACAACTGCTCATTGCACTTCCCTACCCACAGATTTGCATTACTAAGCACTTATTAAGCTGTGCATCCAGCTTTCCATTCTTATTTCCCCCTAGCTGTAAATTCTTTTGCATCAGTCTAGCCCAGCAGACTGGTAAGTCCAGGAGGGAAGGGATTGAATCTCTTACCTCCATCGTGTTCACACAAGGATCCTGCATGGAGGAGTTGATGTCACACTCACTAGGGCAGCGTAAGGCTGTAGGGCTCTGACCTCCGCCGGGTTGGGATGCTCCTCCCTCCACTCCAGTTCTTGGGTGCAGCTGGCTATGAAAGAAGGGACAGCGTGGCACCCTCAGCCCCTCTCATCTCCTTTGGGGAGGGAGATGTTCTTCAGAGAGTCCCCCATCCCCATAGATAAAACAGCCACTGCTCCGTGGGGAACCCCTGGAGGTTCAACTCAGGTGGGACCTCGTGTCCTGGCCAATGCCAAAATCCTCTGCCTGGGAGGTCCCTGAGGTCCTTTAGGGATAAAGGACCAGGCTCTAAAGCTGCAGCAATGGTGCCGCACCCCAGGGTTCCCATGGAAATAACAGCATCTGCATCCCAACATCCCAACCATTTCTAATGTTGCTGACAATCTACATCAACTGTGGGTGGTTTCAGCTTCATCTCATATACCACCTTAGACAGTCAGCTTCTCATTTAGTCAGTCAGTTGATAGATTTCATTTTCTGACACATTCTGATTTCAAAGCTCGAGAGAGCAAGAGATTCCTCTGAATCCATCCTATGATCCTGCCCCAGGCTGAGTGGGGTGGGGCAGGGGACTGAGGTTTTCAGGATGGGATGATTGGAAGGAGAAATTCCTGGGTTGAGGACGAATAGGATGGAAATGGCTCCTCCTATTGTGATGATTTACTAACCTGGGTTCTGGAAACTAGAGTTCCCAACCTCTACCTTGCTGGTTCAATCTCTCATGCTGTCCTGACTGGATTACTGAACCAGCCTCCTCTCTGATCTCCCATCCTCCTGTCTCTCCCTGGGCACATTCTGGGAGATCCAGAGATGCTCTGGGCACGTTACCCCCCACCTCAAAAATCTCCAGTGGTTGCCTGTCAACCTACAAATCATGCAAAAACTCCTCTTCTCGGCTTCAAGGCTCTCCATCACCTCGCCACCTCCTACCTCACCTCCCTTCTCTCGTTTTCCAGCCCAGCCTGTACCCTCCACTCCTCTGCCTCTAACCTCCTCACTGTGCTGTGTTCTTTCTTGTCCCACCGTTGACCCCCGGCCCATGTCCTCCCCCGGCGTGAAATGCCCTCCATCCACATATCAACCAAACTAGCTCTTTTCCTCCCTTCAAAGCTCTACTGAGAGCTCACCTCCTCCAGGAGGCCTTTTCAGATTGAGCCTCCTTTTTCCTCCCCTCCTCCCCATCCCTCCCCTCTGTCCTACCTCCTTCCCCTCCCCACAGCACTTGTGTATATTTATACAGATTTATTACTCTATATCTTTTACTTGTACATATTTACTACTCTATTTTGTTAATGATGTGCATATAGCTATTATTCTATTTATTCTGATAGTTTTGACACCTGTCTACATGTTTTATTTTGTTGTCTTTCTCCCCCTTCTAGACTGCGAGCCTGTCGTTGGGTAGGGATCGCCTCTATATGTTGCCAAATTGTACTCCCCAAGCACTTAGTCCAGTGCTCTGCACACAGTACGAGCTCAATAAATACGACTGAATGAATGAATGAATGAATAGAGTTCCATCAGCGAATGTGTCTGTCTCTTTTCAAACACCATTATTATTATCATTTTTATTATTCAGTGTTAGCAATTTCTGTGTCAAGGTCTGTGCCATGTAATGATAAATAATTCAATCTATCGATAGTATTTGTTGAGTGCTTACTGTGTGCATTACATTGTACTAAGCGCTTTGAAAAGTACAATACAATGGAGTTGGTAGATACAATCCGTGCCCACAATGAGCTTACAGTCCAAGGATGAAATTATATTCCAAACAGACATGTTTCCTGTCCCACAGGGGCTCAGAGTGTAAGAGGAAGTGAAAGCCCTGGAATGGTAAGACACAAACTCCAGGTCACACAGCAGGCCAGTGGCCGAGTTGGGATTGGAACTCAGGTCATGTGACACCCATTCACATGCCATTGAGCCATGAGGCTTCCTAGGGAATGCACTGCCACTCATGACCTACTCTTATCAGCCAACTTCCCAGACCTTGACAAATCCTGAATACCCAGACTTGTTCTTTGGGCCTCTTGTTCAGTGGAATATATATGGATATGCTTAATGGCAATTCCTCATTTTATTGAGGGTAGGGGACTATTGCTACATGGACACAGACATTTTGTTCCAGAATGGATGCTGGGGGAATGTCCCCCTTAGGATCCTGCCCAGGGCAGCCTTCAGCTCCCTGTTCCTCAGGCTGTAGATAAGAGGGTTCACAGTGGGGGGCACCACAGTGTAGAACACGGAAACCAGCAGATCTAGAGCCGAGGGCGAGTCTGAAGGTGGTTTGAGATAGGCAAAGGCTCCGGTAAAGAGAAAAATGATGATGGAAGTGAGATGGGGCAGGCAGGTGGAGAAGGCTTTGGCTCGGCCCTCGGAGGACGGCATCCTCAGCACGGCTGAGAAGATGAAGACGTAGGAGAGGGTGATGTAGGTGAATCAGATGGCATCTAAGACTAACCCAGCAGCTACACTCACGTCAATGGCAATGTGGACTTCAGAGCAGGAGATCTTCAGCAGAGGGGGAACGTCACAGAAGAACTGCTCAACAATATTGGACCCACAAAAAGTCAATGAGAAGGTGGAAGCTGAAAGCAAGACTCCAAACAGACCCCCACTGAGCCATGACGCTGCTGCCATGCGCATACAGGCTGTTTTGTTCATGATGAGCTCATAAAGCAGGGGGGAGCAGATGGCAGCATAGCGGTCATAAGACATTGCAGTGAGGACAAAAAACTCTGAAGCGGCAAACAAGACCACTAGGAAGAGCTGTGAGACACAACCCAGAAAGGAGATGGAGCTGTCACCGGTTAAGGAGATGACAATGGATTTGGGTACCGTGGTAGAAATATAGCAGAGGACTATGAAGGACAAGTTCTTGAGAAAGAAGTACATGGGGGTGTGGAGACGCTGGTCGAGAGTGGTGACAGCAACAATGAGAAGATTCCCCAGAAGGGCTACTAGGTAGACAAGGAGGAACAGCATGGCATGGAGCAGCTGCAGCTCCAGGATGTCAGAGAACCCCAGGAGGAGGAACTCAGTCACGGTGGAGATGTTGGTCATTTCTGGGAGATGATGCTGGCTCCCTGAAAAGGAAGAGGGGAACTTCAATTTAGAAATATTGGCATTCGCTCCAGGCTGTAAGTTCCATCTGGGCAGGTAACACTTTTACAAATGATATCATATTGTACCCTCCCAAGCACTTAGTACAGTGCTCTACACACGGTAAGTGATCAATAAATATGATTGATTCCCATTTTAATAAATAAGGCAGTTATATTCATTGATCACCTATAGAGTTCAATAGTATTGATAAATGTAGAGGGTATTCATTCATTCATTCATTCAATTGTATTTATCATCATCATCATCATCATCATCAATCGTATTTATTGAGCGCTTACTATGTGCAGAGCACTGTACTAAGCGTTTGGGAAGTACAAATTGGCAACATATAGAGACAGTCCCTACCCAACAGTGGGCTCACAGTCTAAAAGGGGGAGACAGAGAAGAAAACCAAGCATACTAACAAAATAAAATAAATAGAATAGGTATGTACAAATAAAATAAATAAATAAATAGAGTAAAAAAATATGTACAAACATATATACATATATACAGGTGCTGTGGGGAAGGGAAGGAGGTAGGATGGGGGGATGGAGAAGGGGACGAGGGGGAGAGGAATTATTAAGTGCTTACTGTGTGCAGAGCACTGTACCAAGCACTTGGGAAGTACAAGTTGGCAATATATAGAGATGGTCCCTACGCAACAGTGGGCTCACAGTCTAGAAGGGGAAGACAAAGAACCAAACAAAATATATTAACAAAATAAAACAAATAGAATAAACATGTACAAATAAAATAAATAAATAGAGTAATAAATATGTACAAACATATATACATATATACAGGTGCTGTGGAGAGGGAAAGGAGGTAAGGCGGGGGGAAGGGGAGGGGGAGGTGGGGAAGAGAAAGGAGGGGGCTCAGTCTGGGAAGACGTCCTGGAGGAGGTGAGTTCTAAGTAAGGCCCTGAAGGGAGGAAGAGAGCTAGCTTGGCAGATGTGTGGAGGGAGGGCATTCCAGGCCAGGGGGATGACGTCGGGGGGGGGGGGGGTCGACAGCGGGACAGGCGAGAACGAGGCACAGTGAGGAGATTAGCGGCAGAGGAGCTGAGGGTGCGGGCTGGGCTGTAGAAGGAGAGAAGGGAGGTGAGGTAAGAGGGGGCGTGGTGATGGAGAGCCTTGAAGCCGAGGGTGAGGAGTTTTTGCCTGGTCCGTAGGTTGATTGGTAGCCACTGGAGATTTTTGAGGAGGGGCGTAACATGCCCAGGGCATTTCTGGACAAAGACAATCCGGGCAGTCAGCGTGAGAGTATGGATTTGATAGTTGGGGTGAGACAAGAGGATGGGAGATCGAGGAGAGGAGGGCTGATACTAGTAGATCCAGAACGGGATAGGAGTGGGAGAGCCTTGAATCGAGCAGGGCTAGGTGGTTTGGATGGGAGAGGCAAAGGGTGGATCTTGGCAATGTGTGCAGAGAGGTGGGACTGGCAGGGTATGAACACATAAATCAATAGCTCAATGGCATTGTACTGTAATAGGCACTGTTGGGAAGTGCTGTGGGAGGAGTTCAGTCCAACGGTTGATTGAAGATACTTTCCTACCCACCAGGTGGTAACAGTCTCTAGTAGGGTAGACTCCGATATACCAGTAAATGCTTAATAAATAGATGAGGATTGATAACATCGATGAAGTTAATCAACACTACAAGTTACTTTTGGAGTTTGCTAGTGCCTTGAACAGTGCTTCACACATATGTGTAGTGCTTAACAAATTACCATCATCATTATTATTAAATCACTCTACTGTATTTTGTCACCTTGTAGTGTTCAATAGGATTAATATGTGGCAGTGCTCTGGCATGTGTTGACTTATGCTGTGGATTGGCCTCTGACCCCATAGCAACTCCATGGACGCATCTCTCTCCAGAATGCTCAACCACTCCATGACTGCAAGCGTTTCTAGGTTACTGGATCCATAGAGTTTTCTTGGTAATAACAGAGAAATGGTTTACCATTGCCTTCTTCCACCCAGTAAAAGTGAGTCTCCACCCTCGACTCTTCTCCCCTGCCACTGCTGCCGCAGGAACAGGTGTACTTTGTTGAAATGGCAAGCAGATGTCTTACACCTGCTACCCCTGCCCCAGGTAGAATGTGAAAGGACATCCCTCTGGTTAACTCTTCCCCCTTGGCTGCGCCTGGAAGATTACTTGGAAACTTCATCATCATCATCATCATCAATCGTATTTATTGAGCAGCTTACTAGTGTGCAGAGTCATGTACCTAAGCAGCTTGGGAAGTACAAAGGTTGGCAAAATATAGAGACAGTCCCTACCCAACAGTGGGCTCACAGTTCCTAAAAAGGGGGAAACAGAGAACAAAACCAAACATACTAACAAAATAAAATGAATAGAATAGATATGTACAAGTAAAATAAGATAAATAAATAGAGTAACAAATATGTAGCACAACAATATATACATATATATAGGTGCAGTGGGGAAGGGAATGAGGTAAGATGGGGGGGGATGGAGAGGGGGGCGAGGGGGAGAGGAAGGAAGGGGCTCAGTCCTTGAGGACGGCCTCCTGGAGTAGCGTTAGCTCTCATATAGGGCTCTCTTGAAGGAGGCTAGAGAGCTAGCTTGGCGGATGGGCAGAGGGAGGGCATTCCAGGCCCGGGGGATAACGTGGGCCGGGGGTCGATGGCAGGACAGGCGAGAACGAGGTACGGTGAGGAGATTAGCGGCAGGGGAGTGGAGGGTGCGGGGTGGGCTGTAGAAGGAGAGAAGGGAGGTGAGGTAGGAGGGGGCGAGGTGATGGAGAGCCTTGAAGCCCAGGGTGAGGAGTTTCTGCCTGATGCACAGATTGATTGGTAGCCCCTGGAAAGCCAAGCCTTTCCAGGTGTGATCCTGAGGGGGGGCAGGGGTATGTACCCATCAGTTAATCAAACAATGGTATTTACTGAGCACTTAGGGCTCAGTCTTAATTCCTATTTTACAGATGCAGTATTTGAGGC
>NW_024045071.1:7494-9690 GCF_015852505.1 Tachyglossus aculeatus
GCCCACTGCTTCTGTCAGGGGCCATGGAACTTCCCTGTTTCCCGAAGAAGGATCTCGGCTCCCAAGGCCTCAGCAGTCTCCTGGAGCACTGAGAGAGGGGAATCAATCAATTGTATTTATTGAGCACTTACTGTGTATTTAGGAGAGTACAGTATAATAGATTTGGCAGACCCATTCCCTGCCTACAAGGAGTTTACAATCTAGAATCCAACTCCCAATCCCCCTTGTATGTCCAAAAGGTTCCCAGAGCTGTGAAGCTACAGTTCAGTGGCAGGAGCGCTGTGTAGGTGAAGAAGTTACCTGGGCCACACAGAAGTCAGTGTGTCACAGAGTTCTGCTACGTAGGCCACACACTGATGCAACAATCTGTGGGGGCTAGAAATGTCAGGGTGAAGGAAGACAGAGAAACTTTTGATCCTTGGTATAAATATGCACACTTAGTACCCTCCCCATCACCACCCTCATGTCCTTGTTTCTCAGGCTGTAGATGAGGGGGTTTAGGGCAGGGGGGACTCCCATGTAAAACACGGACACCAGCAAGTCAAGGATTGATGAGGAGTCAGAGGAGAGATTTAAGTTAGCGAAAGCAGCTGTAGTGAAGAGTACAGTTATAACAGCAAGGTGGGGCAGGCAGGTGGAGAAGGCTTTGGACCGCCCCCCTGCTGACAGCATCCTCAGCACAGCAGAGAAGACAAAGACATAGGAGATGAGGATGCAAATCAGGCAGAAGACACCAAAAGAAGCACTGGTGACTATGATCACGTCGAGGCCAATGTGACTTTTAGAAAATGAGAGCTTGACTACAGAGGTGATGTCACAGAAGAATTGGGGAATCTCGTACGACCCACAGAAGGGCAGTGAGAATGTCTCTGCTGCGGACATGACTCCTACCAGCCCTGCACTGATCCAGGAAGCAGCCACCATCTGTACACAGGTCCTTCGGTTCATGACGACCTCATAATGCAGAGGGCGGCAGATGGCAACGTAGCGGTCATAGGACATCGCCGTGAGGACAAAGAGCTCTGAACCAGCAAACAGAACCACGGAGAAGACCTGGACAGTGCAACCGAGGAAAGAGATGGATCTGTGGTTGGTCAGGGAGTTGCCAATGGATTGGGGGATGGTCGTGGAGATGAGGCACATGTCTATGAAGGACAAGTTCTTGAGGAAGAAGTACATGGGAGTGTGGAGGCGCTGGTCAAAGCTGGTGATGGCAATGATGAGGAGATTCCCTATCAGAGCCACCAGGTAGACCAGGAGGAACAGTGTGGCATGGACCAGCTGCAGCTCCCAGATGTCAGAGAATCCCTTGAGGAGAAAACCGTTCATTCTGGTAATGTTTACCATTTCCCAGGGATTTCCAAGATCACCTAAAGGGCACAGGAGTAAGGCTATTGTTCCTAACTTTTTGTTTTATTTAATTTGTACATATCTATTCTATTTATTTTATTTTGTTAATATGTTTTGTTTTGTTCTCTGTCTCCCCCTTCTAGACTGTGAGCCCACTGTTGGGTAGGGACCGTCTCGATATGTTGCCAACTTCTACTTCCCAAGCGCTTAGTACAGTGCTCTGCACACAGTAAGTGCTCAATAAATACGATTGAATGAATGAATGAATAACTTCAACTGACAATGATGGTCAAAGTGACCTTTAGATTCCATCCCTCCTAGCCCTCAGCCTCGAGGGAGGAAGACACCAAAACCTTTAACACCAGATTTACACTCCTGGTTTATAAAAACATTAGGTAAAGATAGTCTTTAATCCTCCTCTTGGGTCACAACCCCCTTGAATACTGAATATAGAAACAAGTATTATGTCCTGTGTGTGATGTTGGACCCAGCTAATTGTGCTAGAGAAGCAGTGTGGCTCGGTGGAAAGAGCCCGGGCTTTGGAGTCAGAGGTCATGGGTTCAAATCCCAGCTCCACTGCTTGTCAGCTGTGTGACTTGGGGCAAGTCACTTAACTTCTCTGGGCCTCAGTGACCTCATCTGTAAAATGGGGATTAAGACTGTAAGCTCCACGTGGAACAACTTGGTCACCTTGTATCCTCCCCAGCGCTTAGAGCAGTGCTTTGCACATAGTAAGCACTTAACAAATGCCATCATTATTATACTATTATTATTCGTTTACCACCGACTATGTGTCAAGCACTGTAGCAAGTGCTGGAGCAGCTAGGAGATCACCAATAAGACACA
>NW_024045072.1:0-9405 GCF_015852505.1 Tachyglossus aculeatus
TGCATTGTTGTATTGTACTTTCCCAAACACATAGTACAGTGCTCTGCATACAGTAATCACTTGAAAATAGGATTGACTAACTGACTTAGAATAGCAGTCTGTGCACAATGTGCCCAATAAATACCATTGGTTGATTGATGCTTGATAGAATCAAACACCTAAAGCTTCCTAATAGAAAAAGGCAGTGATTGGTGGCTCAAAGGTGAGAAGGAATCTACAGTGTGTCGGTGTTCCAAACTGAAAGTGTGGCTTGCGTTCATGTTCTCACCCAGGAAGCTGAGTGCTCAGAGTTTCAAGACCTGGGTTGAGGGCCTCTGAGAGAAGGGGAAAATCTGATGCAGCAAGGCTGCAACTTTGAGGAAAGAAACCTCTGTGAGAAATCAATCAATCAATCATATTTGCAGAGAGATTACTATGTACAGAACACTGTACTAAGCATTTGGGATGGTTCATTATAACAGAGTTAATAAAGACGTTCCCTGCCCACAACAAGCTTACAGTCCAGAGGAAAAAAAGGTCCAGCCCATTCTGAGGCAATTGCTCTCCTTACTAATTTAGACTTTGAGCCCCATGTGGGACAGGGACTGTATCCAACCCAATTAACCTTATTACCCAGTGCTTAGAACTGTACGTGACACATAGTAAGTGCTCAACAGATACAAAAATAAAAATACTATTATGAGATTTCCTCTATTGAGGCACTTTAAATTGGATTGGTTAGTAATTTCCCCTCTAACCAAACACAGTCCTGACTGGAGAAGAGAAGCAAGCAGTTATAAGGTAAAGTACCACAAAGATGATCCAAAGCCCTGCCCACAGGTAGCTTTTATTAATGTTGTTGACTGACCAAAAATGAACATAGAATGGGACATGTGTAATCGGCTTATATCTTTATTATGCCTTGGCTCTGGTCTGGTCAGTAATACTACTACTACTGGATGGTGGTTTAGTAGCAACAGTATTTCTTAGGTGCTTACTGTGTACAGAACACTATTCTAAATAAATAAAATTCAGACAGAGCAAATAGAAAGATGTCTGAAAAACTCACATAGGAAGGAGAAAGAAAATGAGGGTCAAGCAAATCAAAATATTTTGAAAATATGTTTCAAATTTTCAAAAAAAATTCAAATATTTTTTAAAACATTCAAAATGTTTCCAGATGAGAATTTGCATCAGAATAGTAGTCATTCTATTCCAGCTGTACAACTGTTTTTTACCTGGGTGCTGGTTTCATCAAAATAGTCTGAACAGAATTCACTTAGAACATGTGATTGAATAGCTTCCAAACACTGAGGCCTCCTCCAGTTAATTTCTGCTTTCTCCAGGTTATTATAACCCTACTACCATTTTAGCATTTCTGAGTCATAATGTAGGAGACTATCAATAGGAAAAAGTTCACAATATAAATTTTCAGCAATGACCAAAAGCCCAGAGATATGCTGAAGAGTGTATGCAAATGTCAGGTCAGCAAGGGACACAAATCCCGCATAAAATCGGTGATCACACGGCGGCCAGTTTTGTAACTCACAACTCCCAGAGCGTTTCTGTATATGTATATATATTTCATTTCCTATTACCAGAGAACAAACTCATATACTTGCCCACTTTTCCTACTTCCTGCTATGTTAAAATTCTTTTAGTGTTAGTCTCCCTGTCAAAGTCATAATCAATCAATCAATCAATCAATCGTATTTATTGAGCGCTTACTATGTGCAGAGCACTGTACTAAGCGCTTGGGAAGTACAAATTGGCAACACATAGAGACAGTCCCTACCCAACAGTGGGCTCACAGTCTAAAAGGGGGAGACAGAGAACAGAACCAAACATACCAACAAAATAAAATAGATAGGATAGAAATGTACAAGTAAAATAAATGAATAAATAAATAGAGTAATAAATATGTACAACCATATATACATATATACAGGTGCTGTGGGGAAGGGAAGGAGGTAAGATGGGGGGATGGAGAGGGGGACGAGGGGGAGAGGAAGGAAGGGGCTCAGTTCGGGAAGGCCTCCTGGAGGAGGTGAGCTCTCAGCAGGGCCTTGAAGGGAGGAAGAGAGCTAGCTTGGCGGAGGGGCAGAGGGCTCATAAGCTCTTTGAGGCCAGGGATCATATCTACAAAAACTACTGTATGACCTTAGTGCTTGATATAGTGTTCAGTAAAGAGGACTGCTTGAGTCAGGGCTTTTTTTAATCCAAGAAATCATTAAGCATATTTGAAGGCAAAAAGGAAAAGCAACCAGAGAGAAAGAGACTGAAGAGGATGGTAAAGATCAGAATCAGGATTAGAGTAGGGTTTTTTTAGACGATTAAGGGGTATTAGGCTAACCGAAGACTGTGTGCTCCTTGTGGGCAGGAAAAGTATCTACCAACTCTATTATATTTTACTCTGCCTAGAACTTAGTGTAGAGCTCTGCACACAGTAAATGCTCAATAAATAGAATTTATTGATTGATTGAATTGAGTCTGAGGCACGGCTAGATGGGGTGGTTTCTGAAAAGAAGTAGAGACCTCCTCTTGAGAGATGGCTGGGGAGGATTAGAGAGTGAATGTTAGGGAAAGAGAGCATTTTAGGGTTGAGTAGCACTGTATGAACCACTCACATTATTAATACTACTACTACTACTAATAAATTGATAAGCATTTACTAAGTGCCAAGCACTGTATTAAGCACCAGTATAGATAGAAATATTCAGTCTGACACAGTCTCTTTCCCAAGGGTCTCAAAATCTAAGTAACAAGGAATAGGATCCCTATTTTACAGATGAGGAAATACACAGTTTAAGTGACATTTAAGTGACTTGTTCATGGTCTATTATTTATGTGTGCATTAATTTTTTATCATTATGGTAATTGTTAAGTGCTATGTGCCAAGCACTGTTCTGAGTATTGGGATAGATACAAGCTAATCAGGTTGAACAGAATCCCAGTCCCACATGGAGCTCACAGTCTAAGTAGAAGGGAGAACAGCTATTGAATCTCTATTTTACAGCTGAGGAGACTGAAAAACAGAGAAGTTGTCACTTGCCCAATATGACACCTCAGACAACTGGAAGAGCCATTATTAAAACACAGGACCTCTATCTTCCAGAGCCATACTCTTTTTACTAGGCCATGCTCCTTCCTCTATAATTCCTTTGCAAGGCTCTTAATCCTGAGATCTCAAAATTGAGGCTTGTCTGTCATTCTCAACAGGAGACTCCATCACCATTCTTCAGCCAGAAATGGAACTAGCCTGCTAATTAAATCATTCTTCTAGCCTTTTGGATGAAAATTATCCATTTTCCTCAATATATTAGCAAACCTCTTGCACAGTATCCTTTTCCATCCCTCAAAATAAGAGACTTTATTTCAAACCTATTTCCCTTTCAGAAAAAAAAACCATTGTTCTTCTCTACAACTTCCTAATGGCATCTTTGACCTCCACATTTCAAAAAGTTTAGATCAAGGGTTTTAACAGGGGTGTTAAAATGGTGTAAAGTACAGCCACCATTGCATCAAAAGAGAAGGTGGCTGGTGGCCGTGTATATATGAAAATACAGGGAATGAAGAAGAAGATGACAACAGCGATATGGGCACCACAGGTGGAGAGAGCTTTGCGCCTCTCTTCAGAGCTGTGAGACTTCAGGGAGCCTAAGATGACACCATAGGAGATGATTAGCAGTGAAAGGTTCACGATACAAATCATCCCACTGTTGGCAATGACCGAAAGCCCTGGGATATGTGTCTCAGTGGAGGTGAGCTTCAACAGGGGCTACAAGTCACACATGAAATGGTCGATCACGTTCGAGCTGCAGAAGGGTAACAGGAGCACGAAGAAGAACTGAATCATCGAATGCAGGAAACCCCAGCCTAGGCCAGCCCCTCCAACCCACCATAGGTCTGCCGGTTCATGATGGTCACAGTGCAGGGGCTTACAGATGGCCACATAGCGGTAGTAAGTCATCACCATGAACACAAACATCTCCACCCTGGCAAAGAAATATTCTGCAAAGAGCTGGATCAGCCTTCATAAGGGATGGTTTTCCACTCCTGGAGGGAGTCTACGATCATTTTGGGGTTGATGACCGAGGAGAAGCAGGTGTTTAAAAAGTATAGGAAGGCCAGGAAGTAGTACATAGGAAAGCCCAGGAGGCTGTGGCTGGTGATGATGGTGGTCACGATCATCATCCTCATCAATCGTATTTACTGAGTGCTTACTGTGTGCAGAGCACTGTACTAAGCGCTTGGGAAGTACAAATTGGCAACATATAGAGACAGTCCCTACCCAACATTGGGCTCACAGTCTAAAAGGGGGAGACAGAGAACAAAACCAAACATACTAACAAAATAAATTAAATAGAATAGATATGTACAAGTAAAATAAATAAATAAATAGAGTAATAAATATGTACAAACATATATACATATATACAGGTGCTGTGGGGAAGGGAAGGAGGTAAGATGGGGGATGGAGGGGGGACGAGGGGGAGAGGAAGGAAGGGGCTCAGTATGGGAAGGCCTCCTGGAGGAGGTGAGCTCTCAGTAGGGCCTTGAAGGGAGGAAGAGAGCTAGCTTGGCGGATGGGCAGAGGGAGGGCATTCCAGGCCCGGGGGATGACGTGGGCCGGGGGTCGATGGCGGGACAGGCGAGAAAGAGGTATGGTGAGGAGATTAGCAGCGGAGGAGCAGAGCACATTCCCTCCCACAATCGCAAGGTGCACAAGCAGGAACACCACAGATATGATTTTCTGCATCTCTGGCTTCTGAGACAGTCTCAGGAGGATGAATTCAGTCAGGTTGTTTCTACTGCTCATGATTTCTGTCTAGGATGGTGAACTCACAAAGGAGAGCCAGAGCCCTGCAAGCAACAGAGAGAACATACATCAGCCCAGGTGGTGGTGCAGCTCAATCCCCAAGGTTATGGAACTACTCTCAGTCTCAGAGTTCATTTTCATAAGGAAAATTATTACTCCATTCTTTGGGAGGAACAGGCAACAGTTTCCTAGTACAAGCATCCTTTCCAAAAGGAGGTTTTCTCTAGAAAATTCACTTATTTGGCCAGAATACTTCATGAGAAAACCTAAAATTGGATGCGAAATAAGCATCAGCAGGCAAGCAAAACACCACTCACCTCACCAACCCCCAACCGCACCTCCAGGCCCCTGGTAGCAACACATTTGCTGCTTGCCTGCCCTGCTCCTCCACTTGCTGCCATGTTGAAAAGAGGCAGCACTTCCGCCCCCCGACAAGGTGGGGCAAAGTGAAGTGAGTAATGCCCAGGATCCAGCCTGTGCTCAATCAGGTGGCATGTCTGGACCCCAATTTCCTGGAAAAATAATCTGGATTCTCCAGCCTCAGGGCCCCTTAACTTTCTACAGGCTAACTGCAGCAGAGGCTAACGAACACCATTAAAAAAAGGGTACTAGCTAGCTGCCCTGAATATTAGTGGATGAAAATGGTAGCTGCCACCTGAATGGAATAAGCACAGATGAATTCATTTGAATAATTTCCACCTGATATTTGATTTGCCCCTTGAATTCTCAGGTCCAGATTTGATTGCAAGTTATTTTCTACACCTACATACGCACACTAATACACACACCCACACTCACATCCTTCTCTCTCACCCTATATCCTTCCCTCCATCCCTCCTTTCTCTATATCTTTATTGATTTATGTCTCTCTTTTCCCTCTTCCTTGACTACGAATGGAGACAGACTGAGAGAAAGAAGGACTTCAACAGGCACATTGGCATGAGGGAGCATTTTCTCCTTACTGCCCTCATTTCAAGTCACCAATATCAAATTACCCCCTTCTAGACTGTGAGCTCGTTGTGGGCAGGGAATGTGTTTCTTTATTGTTGCAATGTACTTTCCCAAGCACTTAGTACAGTGTTTTGCATAAATTCAGTGCTCAATAAATACAATTGAATTGCACTGAATCAGCAGAATCCCTTTGCCCACTACCCTGCAAAACTTGGCATGGAGGTCTAAGGAACTCGGAGAATACCTTCTAATTTGTTGGAGGATTGAGCTAAGGAAGAAGATGTCTGGAAGAAGCAAAGATTGGGATTCTTGGGCCTAAGAAGCCAAGGATAAGAACAAAATATTGACTCTGCTCCAGGGCCCATTAAGGCAACACTTATTTTTCCATCTATCTCCTTGAGAGTCAGTCTCTTGGCATTTCTGTCGTGGTGAAAACTCAACCTAGCATCTGTCAAAATGAAAACAAAGACCTAAACCCCTTTATTTGCTGTTCAGGGGTTCATTTGAATTGTAAAATGAAATGTTAGAGCAATTATTTGAACGAAAGTTCTGGGGCATTCAGGAATTTTCGAGTAGAAAACCTCTGCTTCCTCACAAAGAAGTGTCAAAGTGGCCCTGGGAATTGGTTTACAGATTTTACTCCACTTAAGAATTTTACAGAAAGCTTGAAATGGTTTCCCACATAAAAATGATTTAGGTGAAGTAGCAAGTTAAAACAGTGAACTTGTTCTATTTATCAAGGTTAGCTGTCTCCAGACAACAGGCAGCAAACTCCAATTAAGATCTTCTTTTATTTTCTTCATTTTTTCCACCAAACAATACATCAGTCTAAGATACAATAACGGCGTCTTGTTCTTTCTTTCTCAAATAATTTCCGAGATAATTTTAAGGAATTCAATCATAGAGGGTAGTTTGTCCTCTGAAATGAAAGGATGAACCTTCCTGGATACAGGGGGATACACTCGATAACCACCAGTGATCACTTCCAGTTCAACAATAAAAAATAATCCTTCTCTTTCAAAATTTCAACTTGCCTCTTCCCTTCCCCTTTAACAAGCAATCTTCTGCCAACTCTTTGTTCCCTTCACTTTCTCTTAGCTCCAGTGACAAATTCCATCAACATTAGCCTCTTCCACTCTCACCCCCACCTTATCTGTGAAGAGGAGAAGCTGTGCATCCTTGGGGACCATGCAACGAAGGGGGGAATCAACAGAAAGTGTCAATAGAATACTGTGGTTTCCCAAGAGCAAAACCTAATTGCCACGAAGAAGAAAAATTCCTTTGGTACATCAGCCAGTGCTTTTCACTGAAGCCACCAGTATTAATTTGAAACATGCTTCCATTGTACTCAACATGATACCAGGAAGCAAATAAGGCTTTATGCTCAATAAGGGGAAGGCCCCAGAAACAATCATTTCTCATGGTGAGTTATGGATTAGCAAATCACACTTTTCATCCTTCAACATCACCAGATTAATTTGGTTCCCAGATTAATGTCCTTAAAATGTGTCCATATCTTCTCTGAATCCCTAACTATTATTTTCATGCTGTACAGGGATAAAGGAAACATGTCTACCAACTCTATTGTATTGTATCTCCTAGGTGCTTAATACAGTCCTCTGCACAAAGTATGCACTCAATAAATATGATAGATAATTGTTACAGTCACAGTCTTCTAGACTGTGAGCCTGTTGGGTAGGGACAGTCTCTATATGTTGCCGACTTGTACTTCCCAAGCACTTAGTACAGTGCTGTGCACACAGTAAGTGTTCATTAAATATGAATGAATGAATGAAGAACGTTGGATAGACCATCGACTCATATGCTCCACACTCACACTGACCCAAAACTGGTATCCAAACCACTAAACCCCAAGAGGAAGAAGATAGCAGCCAGGAACTCTAGCAGGCTCTAGCTAGGAATCCTGCTAGGAACCCTGCTGGAAAAAATAAATGAAACCACAAACACCAACAAACATATTTAATGGAAATAACTCAGTGAAGCTGTTGCAGGCAAGAGAAATCATCGAGTGGTGTGATGAAAATGACCCAGAAATGAAAGAGCCTTGTGTAGCTTACTATGAGACATCGATGGCCCTAACGGCACCTGGCAGCATCTGAGAACTCAGACAGGAATGAAGCTTTCAGAAACCTGTTCTGTGACTTGCAAACCAAATTCAGTAACAGGAACAGGTGGTGAGATGCCTGAATGTAAGAAATTGCTACAAAATCAAAAACATCTGCACTTTGCTCAGTTGTCCTCTGAGCACAGAATAAGCATTAGAAAAGGGTCTCCGAGACTAAGCCCCCCTTCCTCTGCCCCCCTCCCCTCCTTATCGCCCCAACTTTCTCCCTTTCCTCTATGCCCCTCTGTGACCCACAAAACTTGTGTTTATACTTACACATTTGTAATTATAATTCTATTCATTTTTATTAATGATGTGCACATATTTATAATTCTATTTATTTTTAATGATGCTACTGATACCTCTTTACTAGTTTTAATGTCTGTCTCTCCCTTCTAGACCGTGAGCCTGTTGTGGGCAAGGATTGTCTCTGTTGCTGAATTGTACTTCCCAAGTGCTGAAGTACAGTGCTCTGCACACAGTAAGCGCTCAATAAATACGATTGAATGAATGATTCTGTTGCTCTTTTTTTTCCTCCATATGAATAAATTTATTTTCACTCTGGGTTCTTCACAACCCGATTTGCTTGTATCCACCTCAGCGCCTAGTACAGTGCATTGCAAATAGTAAGCACTTGACAAATACAATTATTATTGTACTTTAAATATCACTTTAAATGGCTTTCCCCCTCCAGAGCTTCTTCATAGCATTTTTTACCTCTTCATTTCTCGAAGTGTAGATTAAGGGATCTACAGTGAAGGATCTACAGTAAAGGATGAAGGGATCTACATGGGGGTGATAGTAGTGAGGCACAATCAATCAATCAATCAATAGATCGTATTTATTGAGCGCTTACTGTGTGCAGAGCACTGTACTAAGCGCTTGGGAAGTATAAGTCGGCAACACATAGAGACAGTCCCTACCCAAAAGCGGTCTCACAGTCTAGAAGGGGGAGACAGAGAACAAAACCAAACATACTAACAAAATAAAATAAATAGAATAGATATGTACAAGTAAGATAAATAAATAAATAAATAAATAGAGTAATAAATACGTACAAACATATATATATATATATATATATATATATATATATATATATATATATATATATATATACAGGTGCTGTGGGGAAGGGAAGGAGGTAAGATGGGGGGGATGAAGAGGTGGACGAGGGGGAGAGGAAGGAAGGGGCTCAGTCTGGAAAGGCCTCCTGGAGGAAGTGAGCTCTCAGTAGGACCTTGAAGGGAGGAAGAGAGGGAGGCACAGTGAAGAGGTTAGCAGCAGAAGAGCAGAGGGTGAGGGCTGGATTGTTAGAAGGAGAGAAGAGGGGTGAGGTACGAGGGGGCGAGGTGATGGAGAGCCTTGAAGCTGAGAGTGAGGAGGGTTTGCTTGATGTGTAGGTTGACAGGCAGCCACTGGAGATTTTTGAGGAGGGGAGTAACATGCCCAGAGCGTTTCTGCACAAAGATGATCCGGGTAGCAGAGTGAAGTATAGACTTAAGTGGGGAGAGACAGGAGGATGGGATAT
>NW_024045073.1:0-9390 GCF_015852505.1 Tachyglossus aculeatus
GATTGAAGAACTGTGAGTCCAGAGATGCCTTAAGAAAAGATTTAATTTATTTTGAACATCTCCATCCAGGCAAATGTTCACAATTGTGCCTCCCCTCTCCCAGGTAGTGTATCTGGAAAGATTATCTCTCTGACAGAGATGATCAGTGTAGTCGATCAGAATTGTAAAAGCTCTGTATTCCACTAAAGTCTTATTAAACCTTGATTATTATGGTATTTTCTATTGGGGCCATCTTGAAATTGACAGAGACATAGAAATTAATATATAGAGAGAAAGGAAGAAAGACAGAGAGGGTCGCACATCCTTCGACTTGTAAAAGTTTTTACAAATGACAGAAGATGGTAGATGTTTCCTAATTTTGATTTTGCTGAGTGTGCTTGATTTCTCCCATTGCTATTTCAATTCATGTTTCCTCCGTCTTCTTTGAGAAAAGCACCGTGGTAACTACCACCTACCCTCCCTCCACCGAGTGTCTCTGCTCCAAGCCTGATCTGTGCACTAGGGATAAAAGCAGCTCCTGCATTCTTTCGGACTCCTCCAACACCACTGAGAAAAGCACATGGTAACCGCCACCTTCCCTCCCTCCAGAGAGGCTCCTTGCTCTCAGCATTATCTGTATGCACTAGGATGGGGATAAGAGCTTCTCCTGCTTACACTCCATTCCTCCACTGCCACAGAGAAAAGCTTCTGGGATAACTACTCCATTCCCTCCCACCATCCAGGGTCCTGACTCCTGGCATACCCCATGCACACCGGGTCAGGGATAAAAGCTGCTCCCTCCATCGCCTTCAAGACTTTGAGATTATTTTGTTCATCCTTTTATGTTGTGTTTTAATATATCTTCACTCCTGGTCTTTCTGTCTCCAATCCCTTCTCCCCACTTAAACTGTTAATAATAATCATAATAATGTTACTATTTGTTAATCAATCAATCAATCAATCGTATTTATTGAGCGCTTACTGTGTGCAGAGCACTGTACTAAGCGCTTGGGAAGTACAAGCTGGGCAAACATCTAGGGAGACAGTCCCCTACCAACAGTGGGCTCACAGTCTAGAAGGGGGAGAGACAGAGAAACAAAACCAAACATCTAATAACAAAATAAAAATAAATAGAAATAGATAGGTACAAGTAAAATAAATCAATAATAAATAGAGCCAATAAATATGTACAAACATAATAATACATATATACAGGTGCTGATGGGAAGGGAAGGAGGTAAGAAGTGGGCGGGATGGAGGAAAGGGGGACACGAGGCGGGAGGGGAAGGAAGGGGCTCAGTCTGGGAAGGCCCCCTGGAGGATATGAGCTCTCAGTAGTAGACCTTTGAAGGGAGGAAGAGAGCTACTTGGCGGATGGCAGGAGGGTGGGGCTTTTCAGCCCGGGGGAGAGGAGTGGCCCGGGGGTCGATGGCGGGACAGGAAGGCTTGAGTAGTTGCGAATGAGGTTGCGTTAATAGTAACCTTGTGTGATAACAATGGCCTTTTTCCCCGGGGTGGGGGGGGCGACCTATGGCGTCTATGGTGAGACCGGACCGGGAAGGGGGGGTTGGGGGGCGTTATAAGGAAGGTCGCTTTAAGTCGGGGGGGGGGGAAGCAGGGGGCGTCTATGGCGGCGCTCGGAGGAGAGGAGCCTTCCGGAGCAACAGGGGCCACGCGGGTGCGATGGCGGGCGGGAGGGGCAGGCGGGCCTCTCGGAACGGAGTCCCGGGTGTCTATGGCGGGCCTCTCTGGCGCTCTGAGGGAGAGGAGCCTTCCGGGAGCAGCGCGGGTCCATGCGGTGTGATGGCGGGCGGGCGGGCCTCTCGGGAACGGAGTACAGAGGGTCTATGGCGGCGCGCTCTGAGGAGAGGATCCTTCCGGGAGCAGCAAGGCTGCGCGGTGTGATGGCGGGCGGGCCTCTCGGGAACGGAGTCCCGGGCATCTATGGCAGCGCGCTCTGAGGAGAGGATCCTTCCACTGTTTAGGTGACTTGACCAAGGTCACACAGAAGGTAAGTGATGAATCTGGGATTAGAACCCAGGCCTTCTGACTCCTAGGCCCATGCTCTTTCCACTAGGGCACACAGCGTTTCTGTTCAAAAGCTTAGGAAGTACATAACAAGCAGGTGGCACACACCCTGCCCACAGTGATCTTACAGATGTGTGAAGAATATCTTAGATTCAACAAATATAGGGATTGTCCATAATATACCTGAAAAATGTTCTCATACAGCATAACCTGAACTCTATTCCTAAGAAACTCCATCAAAATACTTGAGCTGAATTTTTAATTTCCCTGCCATGGGACCTGCCGTGACAATCATAAAGTTTTGCAGTTGTAACTCCACAAAGAGGCTGAGAAAACAAATATTCATATCAACATATTTTAAACAGCCATTCACCACTAAACACATTCAAGAGTTTTTGTTCAATTATTTTCAATGAGAAGAGAAACATGTGACACGTTACTTGGAAGACTAAAACTCAAAAATCAGGTCAAACTGGGAAAATGCATCTTTTCTACTTCCAAAGATGAGGATGTTATTTCTCTAGCTTTGAATAGTTTAGGTGACAACTACTTTTGATAGACAAGCACAAAATTTCTTGCAAACAGGTCAGGCTACTCTCTATTTATAGAGAACTATTTTAAAAATCCTTTCTTAAGTTATAAATCTTTCCCTGTGGCCTTGATTTCTGGTTTTGTCTTAGAGACCATGCTATCAGACCTAATACAGGAAAATCCTTTACATGTTACCTAATACCTTTTTGTGCCACGTTGATGATTTAGGGAACACCTCCCACCCATGTCTCTGGGAGACCATAAACAGCGGAAAAGGATATTTTCAATCTCTAGTGTTAGAATTCCTTTCTTCCAATCCTGAGAAGCTTTCAGAAAATCATTTTCACCTGCAGGGCGAACTTCATAAACATTCAAGGGTCTGATGAAGACTTTACCTCTAATGGCACTAAATCTTCTTTTTGAAGAAGGTTTGCAAAAAAAAAAATGACCCAATTGTGTTTTACTTGGAACAAACATGCATGTCCCCATTTGAGGGATTTGAACTGACTTTGGGAAGTTTCACTTCTGTTTCCTTGAAGAGCACTTTATAGAAAATGTTCACGAGGAGGTGAACGCCATGATATGAATGAACTCAATCCATTCTGAACAACAACAACAACAACAACAACAACAACAACAACAGAGTTTCATCATTCTCACAGTGGCATTTCTCCACTGGCTGAATTCACTGAGGATTTTTTTCAGCGCACAGGGAATTTGATGCCTTCTATGCCATCCTGTTATGTTGTGTAATATCTGCAGAGATTCTCCAAGGACAAATGCATCCATAATGCCAAGCAGAAGTGAACTAAGTAACAAGATATTTGGCTAGTGGTCACGTGCCCGATTTCGGGCCTGTTAGCTTCTTACAGGAGTTCTGATAGGGCCAAGTATTTCATTCATTCATTCATTCAATCGTATTTATTGAGTGCTTACTGTGTGCAAAGCACTGTACTAAGCGCTTGGGAAGTACAAGTTGGCAACATATAATATTTCCTAACTAGGCATTTGAAGGTGCACTAAACCTGTCCCGATAAAGGAACAGAAGCTGAACTTTCATTACTTCATTTTGTGGTGTTTATTGAGCACTTACAGTGTGCAAAGCACTGTACTAAGCGCTTAGAAAAGTACATTACAACAACAGACACTTTCCTGCCCATAACATGTTAACAGTCTAGAGGGAACCAAAGGAATAGCATTGACATCTCCATAGTGGTGAAGCCCAGTGTTTCTTCAATCAATTCATTAATAGCATTTATTGACTGTCTGCTGTATATAGAGCAATCAATCAATCGTATTTATTGAACGTTTACTTTGGACAGCACACTGTGATAAGTACCTAGGAGAGTACAATAGAGTTGGTGGACTTGATCCCTGACCTCAAGAAGCTTGCAATGGAGTGGGGGAGACAAGCATTAAAATAAATTACAGGTAAGGGAAGCAACTGAGTATAAGGATATATATACATAAGTGTCATGGATGCGTGAGTACAAAGCACTGTACTAAGCACTTGGGATAGTAAAATAATTATAAGAATGGTACTTACTAGGGTGCCAAGCACCGTACTAAAAACTGGAGTAGATGCAATCAATTAATCAACATATCAGTAGTATTTATTGAGTGCTAACTGTGAAAAGGGCACTGTACTAAGTGCTTGGGAGAGTACAATACAACCATATAACACATACATTCCCTGAAGACACTGAGCTTACAGTCTAGAGGGGAAGACAGGCATTATTATAAGTAAATAAATTATGGATATGTACATAAATACTGTGGGGCTGGATCGGGGGATGAATGAGTAGAGCAAGGCAAGAGGGAAATGAGAGCTTAGTCAGGGAAGGTCTCTTGGAGGAGATGTGCCTTCAATAAGGCTTTGACGGTGGGCAGCGTAAATGTCTGTTGGATAGGAAGAGGGAGGGCGTCCTAGGTCAGAGGTAGGACATGATGATGACAATGATGATGGTATTTGTTAAGCGCTTCCTATGTGCCAAGTACTGTTCCAAGTGCTGGGGTAGACACAAGGTAATCAGGTTGTCCCACGTGGAGCTCACAGTCTCAATCCCTATTTTACAAATCAAGTAACTGAGGCACCAAGTAGTTAAATGACTTGCCATGGCAAGGACACGGGTGAGAAGTTGGCGGCAAGATAGATGAGATCAAGGTAGAAAAAGAAGGTTGACATTAGAGGAGTGAAGTGTGTGGGCTGGGTTGTAGTAGGAGTATATCAAGGTGTGGTAGGATGGGGATCCCAGTCTAAGAGAGAAGTAGGACAGAGATCTTATTCCCATTTTTACAGATGAGGAAACTGAAGCACAGAGACGTTAAGTGGGAAGAACGTGGCCCAGAGAAAAGAGAATGGGCCTGGGAGGCAGATGAACTGGGTACTAATCCTGGTTCTGTCGCTTGTCTGCTGTGCAAACTTGGATACGTCATTGAACTTCTCTGTACCTCAGGCACCCAATCTGTAAAATGGGATCAAATCCTACCACCTCCTACTTAGACTATGAGCCCTATGTGGGATATGGACTGTGTCCAGTGCTCAATATAGTGCCCAGAGCTTAGTACATTGCCAAGCACTTAGTACAGTGCCTGTCACATAGTAAACACTTAACAAATAGCATAATTATTATAATTCTGTATCCACCCCAGTGCTTAGTACAGTATATTCAAGATGAAAAAATATTTGGACTTTTCCTCACAGAATATCTCCCCAATCCATTTTCAGGAGAAAGAGCTCTGCTGGTTAGGATGTTGCTTTTGCTCCTTAAAATTCAGTCAGAGGACGGCTAGGAGAGATCGGGAGCCTTTACTTAGGAAGAAATAATAAGGAAAATGAAAGAGAGATTAAATACATAGTACTGTTAGGCTACTTAAAAGTAGGTGCAAAAACTGAACCTTACTGTAAATTTCCAAGGGAAATTTACCTCACGTTTCCTTAAAAAGAAAGAATAAAATGTTTTAGGATGAGGCTCCCTGATTTAGAACAGTTCACCCTCCTGATTATTGGAATTGGGTTTATATTCCATATGAGGTTTGGCTTTAGTTTAAGAGAGACAAGAAAATTCTTGCACATCCTTGAGTGGTGTGAGTCCGAAGGAGATCTGGAAAAGAATTGGTGCTGCACCTTGTGAAAACGGTGGTATAGTCTGTGCTCGTGGGCTCAAACCCAGGTTGATATTTTTCATAGACTTCACCTACCTACTTGTGGGAGCTTCCCATATGGCAAGCATCCAGCCAGGCAGAGCCGCAGTCTCAGACATCAGCAGAAGCCGAGTCTACAGGAGGGCGAGGAGGGCAGCGTGGCTCAGTGGAAAGAGCCCGGGCTTGGGAGTCAGAGTTCATGAGTTCTAATCCCGGCTCCGCCACTTGTCAGCTGTGTGACTTTGGGCAAGTCACCTCTCTAAGCCTCAGTTACCTCATCTTTAAAATGGGGATTAAGACTGTGAGCCCCATGTGGGTCAACCTCATCACCTTGTATCCTCCCCAGTGCTTAGAACAGTGCTTCGCACGTAGTAAGTGCTTTACAAATGCCATCATTATTATTTTCTAGACTGTGAGCCCGCCCGTTGTTGGGCAGGGACCGTCTCTACATGTTGCAGACTCTTATTTCCCAAGCGCTTAGTACAGTGCTCTGCACACAGTAAGAGCTCAATAAATACGATTGAATGAATGAATGAATGAACCTCTGGTTGCTTGACTCCCAGACCAGTACTCGTTCCACTAAGTCATGTGTGCTGCTTCTCATATAAAATGAAAATACATGATCCCTGCCCTCAAGGAGCCAAGTAATAGAGTATATAAAATTTGAGATATTTCACCAGGTAATATCTCATATAGAAAAATAGGTGATGCTGTCATTAGCAGTGACACACGCTATCTCTTGCTCTGATAGGGCTACCGAAGGTCATCATTAAGCCTCTTGCAGGTATTTTAATTATCCAGAAGATGTACATCAAACCATCTGGACAATTTAACTAATATTTTTGGTACCTTATGATATTGCTAAACTAAATTTGGATTGGATTTGGAGAAGTAGCTTCGTCTAGTAGAAAGACCACAGGCCTGGGAGTCAGAAAACATGAGTTCTAATCTTGCCTCTGACACTTGTTTGCTATGTGACCTTGGACAAGTGGCTTAACTTCATGGTGCCTCAGTTTCCTCAACTGTAAAATGGGGGTTAAATACCTGCTCTCACTCCTACTTGGACTGTGAGCCTGATGTGGGACAGAAACTGTCCAACCAGATTACCTTGTGTCACTCCAGGGCTTAATGCAGCACTTGACACATAGTAAGCGCTTAACAAATAGCACAATTTTCATTATTTCCATTATTCTTCTAATTACTATTATTGTGTTTAATGATGGTCAGGTAAGCATTTTACATCATGTATAACAACAATAACCTGAATAGTTTTCAGGTTTCACTGTCAAAGCATAATATTGTCCATCAGGAGCTCTGTTTGTGTTGGAGTATATTCAAGATGAGCTTTGTTTCATCTGAAAGTGGGTGGCTATTTTAGTGATTAAAAAGCTGATGCAGGGCCCACTTGAGCAGGCTTGGGCCATTCTTACTGATTTTCCCAAGTCCAGGTGTTCCCTCAGGTTTTCCTCCCTCTTTCTTCACAGAATGCTGGCTCTGCTGCATCAAGTCTATCCAAATCCCAATAAAAATCGCTCTTCTCCTTCATGGATAAAGTCATTACAATGTCACCCTGGACATATTGATTTCACATATTGAGTTTATAATCCTGAGTGTTCTCCAATTCACCAAAATTATCTGTTTTCCCTTCTATTCTTCCCTTAAGAGGATTCCAATTACCATTAGAAAGTACTATAATGAGAAGGAAGACAAACACATACAGGAAATGACATTCATTGTTCCGACAATTCAGAATACATTAAAACCTTCAAGTATGATTCTTTCAGAAGAGATTACACCACAGTGATTTTCCTTAAAACATCTGAAGAACCCGCTGGTTCCTTCCTTCTCCCACTGAAAAGAACAGAAGCGGCATGTCTCAGTGGAAAGAGCCTGGGCTTTGGAGTCAGAGGTCATGGGTTCAAATCCCGGCTCTGCCACTTGTCAGCTGTGTGACTTTGGGCAAGTCACTTAACTTCTCTGGGCCTCAGATCCCTCATTTGTAAAATGGGGATGCAGACTGTGAGCCCCCCGTGGGACAAACCCATCACCTTGTAACCTCCCCAGCGCTTAGAACAGTGCTTTGCACATAGTGAGCGCTTAATAAACGCTATCATTATTATTATTATAATTCCCAGAAAGTGATTCACTTCTCTCTTGAAATCACTATTTGGCTCCATAACTTCCTCATGACATTTTTCACCTCTGCATTTCTCACGGTGTAGATCAAGGGGTTTAACATGGGAGTAATGAAAACATAGAATACGGCCCCTGCTTTATCCACTGGGAAGGTGGAGACTGGCCTCATTTGGTGAAGATACAGGGAACAAAGAACAGCATAACGACTGTGTTGTGAGAGCCACAGGTGGAGAAGGCTTTGTGCCTTCCCTCCAAACTATACCTTTTTAGGGAGTTCAAGATGACCACGTAGGAGACAACCAACATGAGGAAACAGATAGTGCAGATCTGCCATTGGCAGCTACCGATAGGCCCATGACGTAGATGTCTGTGCAAGCGAGTTCCAAGAAAGTATTCATGTCACAGAGAAAGTTTTGATCAATGACATTGGGACTACAGAAGGGCAGCCGGAATAGGACAGAGAATCTGAGTCACTGAATGAAAGAAGCCCACTAACCAGGCCGCCCCCATCAGTAGGGTAGACACCTGCCGGTTCATGATGACCAAATAGTGCAGGGGCTTTCAGATGGCCACGTAACAGTCATAGGCCATCACAATGAGAAGGATGACCTCTGTCCCTCCAAAGAAGTGTGATACAAAGAGCTGGACCATACAGCCATTATAAGAGATGACTTTCCTGGCAGACAGGCTGTCTGCAATCATTCTGGGTGTGATGGAAGAAGAGTAGAAGGTGTCCCTGAAAGATGTGTGAGAGGAAGTAGCACAAAGAGGAGATGAGTTTATGGCTGGCCTTGATGCTTATGACCACAAGAAGGTTTCCTAAAAGAGTTACCAGGTAGATGATTAGGAACAAAAAAAAAAATAAAAATTTCTGCAACTCTGGATTCTGAATAAATCCCAAGAGAATTAATTCAGTCACATTGTTCCTTTTTTTCCATTGATTCAGTGTTGGTGATGAACACACCGGTAAGCATGCACAACAGAGAACAGGTTTACCTAAAAAGGTAAGGATAATTGAATTTCTTTAGCACCATTTGTGTTCCATGGAACACAACATACTGTATTTTTACCAGGTAATATTTCACTCATTCTTAAAACACCTTGGTCCCATATGACAGAAAGAAAAATCAAACCAAGTGACTTGTATTATACCCCACCTTCATCCAAGGGTAGCCAATCCATTAGTAGTATTTACTGAGTGCATACTCTGTGCAGAGTTCTGAACTAAGTGCTTAGACATGCTGAATCCAGTATTCTTTCCACTTAGTTCAGAGGTTGTCAACCAGCGAGGCTAGTACAACTGGTAGCATTTCACTTGGATTTTCACCCTTTATTCACCCCTCACTAAGCCCCACAGAAGTTATGTACCTAACTGTAATTTATTTATTTATAATTAATGTTGGTTCCCCCTCTTGATTGTAAGCTCAATGTGAGCAGAGAACATGTCTACAAACTCTGTTGTATTGTATTTTCCTAAGCACTTAGTACAGTGCTTGTGGAGCAGTGTGGTCTAGTGGAAAGACCACGGGCTTGGGAGAAAGAGGTCGTGGGTTCTAATCCAGGCCCCGACAC
>NW_024045074.1:0-9478 GCF_015852505.1 Tachyglossus aculeatus
GAGAGGGAGAAAAGGAAATGAGGGCTTAGTCAGGAAAGGCCTCTAGGAGGAATTGTCCCCTTCAATAAGGCTTTGAAGGGGGGCAGACTCATTGTCTGTTGGATTTGAGGAGGGGGGGGTGTTCCAGGCCAAAGGGAAGATGTGGGCGAGAGGGTCATCGGCGCAATAGACGAGATTGAGGTACAAGGAGAAGGTTACTGTTAGAGAGTGAAGTGATGTGTGTGGCTGGTTTTTAATCCAGTGCTCAACAAAGAGTAAAAGAATATCAAATGTCCCAAAGGTCACAGACCACAAGGCGCATAGATCGACAAAAAACGGAGAAGGAGCAGGAGAAATAAGGGCTTAGTCGGGGAAGGCCTGTTGGAGGAGATGGGATTTTAATAAGGCTTTGAAGGTCGGGAGGGTGGTCGTCTGTCAGATATGAAGGGGGAAGATGTCCTAGGCCAGGGACAGGATATGGACGAGGGGATGGAGGTGACATAGAGAAGATCGAGGGAAAATTGTACTACATGAATCAGTCAATCAGTGGTGTTTATTAAGTGCTTACTGCGTGCAGAACACTGTTCTAAGAGCTTAGGCGATGACATTACAATAGAGGTGATAGATATGTTCCTTGTCTACCCCTATCTATCCTAATCTAGCACAAGGGTGTTTTTTTTTTTAGTACAGTGCTTGGCACATAGTAATAACTCAATAAATATGGCAGAGGACAAGAGTTCTAATTCCGGTTCTGCCATTTGTCCGCTGTGAGATTTTGGGCAAGCCACTTAACTTCTCTATGCCTCAGTTACCTCATCTGTTAAATGGGGATTAAGACTGTGAGCCCTATGTGAGACACTGGACTGTATCCTTCCTGTGTAGCTTGTAGCTTGCACCCCCATGTACTTCTTCCTCAGGAACCTGTCCGTTGTCGACCTCTGCTATATCTCCGTCACCGTCCCCAACTCTGCCGTCATCTTCCTGACCGATCGTAGAGCCATCTCCCTCCTGGGCTGTGCCACCCAGGTCTTCTCGGTGGTCCTGTTTGGTGGTTCAGAGATGTACCTCCTCACGGCGATGTCCTACAACTGCTATGCCGCCATCTGCCTCCCCCTGCGTTATGAGCTCATCATGACTGACACGGCCTGTGGAAAGATGGCGGCCGCCTCCTGGCTCACCGGGGTGATTTTTGGGGTGTTGTATTCAGCTTCGACTTTCTCCCTGAGCTTCTGCGGGTCCAACATCATCCAGCAGTTCTTCTGTGACATCCCCTCTCTGCTGAATATCTCCTGCTCCGAGGACCACGTCGTCATCGACGTGACCGTCACCTGTGGCATAGCTGTAGTTGTCGTCTGCTTGATCTCCTCGTATTCTCGTACGTGCACATCGTCCGGGCCGTGCTTAGGATGCCCGCCGAAGAGAGCCGGGCCAAAACTATCTCCACCTTCATGCTTCACCTAGCCGTCGTCATCGTCTTCCTGTTGATCGGAACTTTCACCTACGTCAAGGCCATGTCAGACTCCCCCTCGACCCTGGACCTGCTGTTTTCCATGAACTACACCGTGATGCCTCCCGCCCTGAACCCCCTCATCTACAGCCTGAGGAACCGGGACATGAAGGCCACCCTGGGGAGAGTCCTAATGGGAAGACTACTCCTCCCTCTTCTAAGGGATAAAACGCCTCTTTCCTTTTGCTGACTATCCCGTTCCTCATTCAGATTCCAACCGCGGGGGTAGCCATATAAAGAGCTTTCCAAAGACGAAGTCCGGCGCCTGAGGATTTGTCGATGTCTGGGACAGAGGCTGATAAGCCGTGTGCGACTGTAAGCCCGGTGTCGGCAGGGACTGCCTCTCTTTATTCTGAATGGTACTTTCCAAGCGCTTAGTACTGTGCTCTGCTCAAGGTAAGCCCTCGATAAATATGATTGATGAATGAATGCATGAATGAATGACAAGTGATTGTTTGGGCGACACCATGGTTTCGTGGAACGAGCGTGTAGCTGGGCGTCATGAGATTAGAAATGTCTGCCCGGTTCTGCCACGGGCCTGCCGTATCACCTTGGTTCATCTACTTAACCCCTCTGGGTCTCGCTGTAAAATCGGCATTCAGTATGCGCTCTCTTTTTGTCTTTCAATCTGAGCCCCCGAGGGTCAGGAGACGTCTTCAATATGATTCGTTTCTTTCTACTCTGACACTTGGCAGTCTTTCTGTAAGTAAATTCGTAATAAATTCAATAACGATAATGTCGATACTACTATTGATGATCACAGTAATTCTACGAATTTTCAGATCCCTCTTGGCTGTTATGAAAATCATGAAAATCGGAGGGTCACAAGGGGAGAAGGGACCTAGGGGCAGTGACGTAACATCCCTACGATCTCACTTCCTCTTACACTCTGAGGCCCCTGTGGGACAGAAATTGTGCCCGAACCGATTCTTTGGTTTCTACTCCAGCAAGTGGAAACGATTTAGGCCCACGACTTCTTAATAAATACGATAATGATATCATTATTAGTAAATGACTATGAAAATGTAAACAAATATGCTCTTTAACATGACTCTCGGGAGTGGGAATGACAGTTGGAAAATGGGAGGTCGCGGGTTTCTAATCCCAGTTCTGCTACTTGTCTGCCGTGTGACCTCGGGGCAAGTCCTCTTCACTTCTCTGGACTTCAGTTCCCTCGCGCTGTAAAATGAGAGTTGAGACGGTGAACCCGTGTGGGACAGGGACTCGTCCTGACCCAACTGGCTAGTATCCACTCCAGCACATGATAAATGCTTGATAAGCATTAGCACTATAATAATAGCACTATTATTATTATTGTTATCATTATTATTAAGGATGGGGGAGGGGGGCTTTTTATACAGGCCCAGACCGAGACAATTAAGCACCCTGAGACAAGGAACCACGGGGAAGCGGCATAGCCCAGTATATTGAGCATGGACCTGGGCGTCAAGGGGCCTGGGTTCGAATTCAAGCTCCACCGCATGTCTGCCATGTGACTTTGGGCAAGTCATTTCACTTCTTGCCTCAACTACCTCATCTGTAAAAGGGGGATTAAGACTGGAAGTCCTATGCGGGACGAGGACTGGTCCAACCTGACTAGCTTGTGGGAACCTTAGTGCTTTAGAGCGGGTCCCTAGAAAATGGGAAACATTTACCATGAACCCATTATGAAAAAAATAACATCAGGGAAGGTTCCATGGATTTCATTAGAGTTTCGGGAAGGAGTGTGGAAGATGGGAAGCCCCGAGGGCTGGTGGATATGACGGGAGAGGGAATTCCAAGCAGGGGAAAGGTGGTGAGATAGGGGTCTGATTTGGGGGAGTTGGAGAATATGGCACAGTGAGATGGGGGAGCTTGGGAGGGATGGAGAATGCAGATAGAAATTCAGTAGGAGAAGATCAATCAATCAATCAATCAATCGTATTTATTGAGCGCTTACTATGTGCAGAGCACCTGTACTAAGCGCTTGGGAAGTACAAATTGGCAACACATAGAGACAGTCCCTACCCAACAGTGGGGCTCACAGTCTGAAAGGGGGAGACAGAGATAGAACCAAACATACCAACAAAATAAAAATAAATAGGATAGAAATGTACAAGTAAAATAAATAAATAAATAAATAGAGTAATAAAAATGTTACAACCATGTATAATATATACAGGTGCTGTGCGGAAGGGAAGGAGGTAAGATGGGGGGATGGAGAGGGGGACGGAGTGGCTGGGAGGGGAGAGGAAGGAAGGGGCTCAGTCTTGGGAAGGCCTTCTGGAGGAGGTGAGCTCTCAGCAGGGCCCTTGAAGGGAGGAAGAGAGCTAGCTCTGGCGGAGGGGCAGAGGGAGGGCAATTCCAGGCCAGGGGGATGACGTGGGCGGGGGTCGACGGCGGGGACAGGCAGAGGAACGAGGTACAGTGAGGAGATTAGCGGTGGAGGAGCGGAGGTTGCGGGCTGGGCAGTAGAAGGAGAGAAGGGAGGTGAGGTAGGAGGGGGCGAGGTGAAGACCTTATCGATCTTATTTATTGAGTGCTTACTATGTGCAGACCTTGGTAGTAAGCACTTGGGAGAGTACGATAGAACAATGTAACAGGTTTGGTAGCCACATTTCCTGCCCATGATGAGCTTACAGTCCAAGAGGGTAATGTCAAAGTTGGATTGCTGCAGATTTCAGATTCATTCATTCGTTCTATCGTATTTATTCATTCATTCAGTCGTATTTATTGAGCGCTTACTGCATGCAGAGCACTGTACTAAGCACTTGGGAAGTACAAGTTGGCAACACATAGAGACGGTCCCACCCCAACAAACGCGCTCACATTCTAGAAGAGATCCCAAGCCCGGGCATGGGATGAAACTCCCAAACCTCAGCAGCATAACCAGAATGCTATTATTAATCTATTTAGTTTATTAATGATGTGTATAACATCTGTAATTCCATTTATCCTTTTTAGATGGTATTGACGCCTGTCTATTGGCTTTTTTCCGTTGTCTGGCTCTCCCTTCTAGACCGTGAGCCCGTTGTTGTGTAGGGATTGTCTCTGTTGCCAAATTGTACTTTTCCAGCGTTTAGTACAGTGCTCTGCACACAGTAAGCGCTCAATACGTATGATTGAATGAATGAATGAATGAATGAATCACAGAAAGGGTAATGATGATTAGTCTGTCGAAAGAATCCCCAGAGTGGGAACGACACGGGAATGGTAGAGTTATTTAGGTTGTGAGGGCCGGGACCGCAGGGAGAGCACGATCCCGGCCTTCCGAGATACCAGGACAGCCAGCCGAGTCAGTGGCGCCCCGGGTCTGTCCTCCCAAGGGTAGTCTCCCAGGAAATAACCCGCCATCGTATGAGGGGACGGCGCAGACAGCCGGAGAGCCGAGACGTGGAGGGAGGATCCTGACAGCCCCCCACGCCTCGCCCAGACCTTTCTGTCACTGCTGCCCACGTCCAGGACCGACGAGATGGAGTACGCCTCTCTCTCAGCAGAGGTCGACGCTCCCCAGCCCAGGACGGGCCCGGTGAGTCCGGAGAGGAGCCGGGGAAAGCTGAGGGAAATTTCAATAGGGAACTGGGATGACCAGGGTCAGAATCGCAATTTCTCTAAATCAGAAGCAGTGTCGCTTAGTGGATAGAGCATGGGCCGGGGCCTCAAGAGGACCGGGGCTCTAATTCATTCATTCAATCATATTTATTGAGCGCTTACTCTGTGTAGAGCACTGTACTAAGGGCTCGGAAAGCACAATTCGGCAACAGATAGAGACAATCCCTATATAACAACGGGCTCGCAGTCTAGAAGGGGGAGACAGTCCACAAAAAAAAAAGACCAAGTATACAGGTGTCAGGGCTTTAAACAGGGGAAGAGAGCTAGTTTGGGGAAGACGTGGACATGCTTGAAGGCAGAAGGGAAGTGCACTATCCACTTTATCACACTGCAACAGACGCATTCCCTGCCCCTCCTAGAAGAAAAAAAATTGAATGCAAAGATGAATATACAATCATTGCATGCCATATTACCGATGAGGAAACTGAGGCCCAGAGAAGTGAAGCGGCCCTTGTCCCAAAGTCCCCACAACAGCAAAGGGACAGAGGCAGGATTAGAACCCAAAGTCCCTCTGACTCCCACTAAACTATGCTTGGGAGAATACAGATGGAACAGAGCTGGGAGATGTATATGGTCCCCTCCAGGTGCTTCGTGGGTCAAGAAGGAGAACTCCTGGGCCCATCCCTTGTTTCCACTAAAATGAGGAAGGGACCTGAGCTGATATCATGGGTATGACTTAGGTGAAGTTGGGTTTTGATGGCTAGGTAATGATACCGGGGAAGTTGGTTGGAGGCGGGTGGATTTTAGCAGTAAAGAATTCAGAAAGAACTGTGCTATCTCCTGATTTTGAGCTGATAAGAGAGGGGTTTCCAGCCTAGGATGGAACCGGGAGAGTCGATCGTGAGGTAACAATTTAGAAAGTTGCGTCTGAGGAGCTAGAGAAAACGGAGTTGAACGACGGAAACGGTGGTGAAGTGCAGTCGTAGGGCGGAGAGTACATTCAAGCTGTTTAAGAGTTTTTTTGTTGCCTTGTGGATAAGGCACCATTTGTCACTGAGAGGAGGATTGAGGATGATGGTAGAGATGTAGGCTGAGCGATGCTATAGGAAAGGACTTGATGACTGATGAGGTATACTTGTGTTTGTGTGTTGTACAAGTGTGAATGTAGATATGTGAGCATATGGGATCGTTTGGGAGTTATACGTGTTTTTTTTTTGTTGTTTGTTTATTTATGGTGTTTTAAGTGCTCATTATGTGCCTAGGTACTGTACTAAGCGCTGGGGTGGATACAAGCTGATCAGGTTGGACACAGTCATGCACCATAGGGTGCTCACAGTTGTAACCCCGTTTTTCTCAGATGAGGTAACTGAGGCACAGAGACGGTAAGCGACGGGGCCCCAGGTCACACAGCAGACAAGGAATGAAAACAGGAATAGAATCCAGGGTCTAATCTCTACCAGGCCCATTCTTTCTCCACCAAATGGATGAATTTATGTGTGGAAGGCACTTCTCGTTTGACTCTTAAAACCACCGAATACATTTCACGACAGTCACGAACATATCTTAATGTTCTCGTCATCCTCTGCTATACTGCTATTTGGTTTTAGTTTTGGGTCTCGTCAACCAAAAATAATACTGTTTGATATTTATTAAGTGCTTACTATGTTCCAAGCAAAGTATTAAATGCTGGGGGAGATCCAGGACCTTCTGGAGAACACAGTCAGTGTCTCACGAGGGATTCACAGACCAAAGTAGGAGGGAACAACAGATATTGATCTCCTCATTTTACTAAGTGAGAAAACTGAACTGTAAATCAATGTCAATCAAGTCAATTCGTATTATTGAGCGCTTTCTGTGTGCAGAGCACTGTACTAAGCGGCTTGGGAAGTACAAATTGGCAACATATAGAGACAGTCCCTCCCAACAGGGGGCTCAACAGTCTAAAAGGGGGACGACAGAGACAAAATCAAACATACTAACAAAATAAACTAAATAGAATAGATATGTACAAGGTAAAAATAAATAATAGAGTAATAAATTATGTACAAACATATATACAGGTGCTGTGGGGGAAGGGTAGGAGGGTAAGAATGGGGGGTGGAGAGGGGGGACGAGGGGGAGAGGGAAGGAAGGGGCTCAGTCTGGAAGGCCTCCCTGGGAGGACGTGAGCTCTCAGTAGGACCTTTGACAGGGAGGAAGAGATCTAGATTGGCGGATGGTGCAGAGGGAGGGGCATTCCAGGCCCGGGGGATGACGTGGCCGGGGGTCGATGGCGGGACAGGCGAGAAAGAGGGTACAGTGAGGAGATTAGTGGCAGAGGAGCGGAGGGTGCGGGGTGGGCTGTAGAATGAGAGAAGGGAGGTGAAGTAGGAAGGGGGCCGAGGTGATGGAGAGAGCCTTGAAGCCCGAGGGTGAGGAGTTTCTGCCGGATGCGCAGATTGATTGGTAGGCCACTGGAGATTTTTTGAGGAGGAGGAGTAACATGCCCAGAGCGTTTCTGGACAAAGACAATCCGGGCAGCAGCATGAAGTATTGGATTGAAGTGGGGAGAGACACGAGGATGGGAGATCAGAGAGATGCTGATGCATGTAGTCCAGACGGGATAGGATGAGAGCTTGAACGAGCAGGGTAGCGGTATGGATGGAGAGGAAAGGGCGGATCTTGGCAATATTGCGGAGCTGAGACCGGCAGGTTTTGGTGACAGCTTGGATGTGAGGGGTGAATGAGAGAGCGGAGTCGAGGATGACACCAAGGTTGCGGGCTTGTGAGACGGGAAGGATGGTAGTGCCGACAACAGAGATGGGAAAGTCAGGGAGCGGGCAGGGTGTGGAAGGGAAGACTAGGAGTTCAGTCTTGGACATGTTGAGTTTTAGGTGGTGGGCAGACATCCAGATAGAGATGTCCTGAAGGCAGGAGGAGATGTGAGCCTGGACAGAGGGAGATAGAGCAGGGGCAGAGATGTAGATCTGGGTGTCATCAGCGTAGAGATGATAGCTGAAGCCGTGGGAGCGAAAAGAAATTAAGGAATTAAGTCACCTTCCCATGGCTATGCAGCAGAGAACTGGTAAAGGTGGGATTAGAACCCAGGTCCTCTGATTCCCAGGCCTGTGTTCTTCCCAATAGCCCCCCCCGTTTTCTATACAGTTTGATGCTTTAGTGCCCTCCAACAGAATGGTAAGCTCCCTGGACGGGCAGTTGATTATATGTAAACATACACGTCCCTCTGTAGGTCCTCAATAAATAGAACCGATAGACTTAGTCCTATTACTTCACCCACAACATTAATGTCTCTGAATTGAAGTCTTCCCCTCATCTCTGTGCAGGGAGTAGGACATGTATTCCCGAGAAACGTTCCGTGCCTCCACCGTGAACTCAGAGATCAATTTGAATTTAGTAACTCCCTCCTTTCCATGGAGAATCACCAGCGAGTGTCCTGTCAATTCCTTCCCTCATTCCATCAATGGACTCTAACTTTGGCTCTTTTTTCATCACATGCATAAAGTCAGGGCTTCCTCCCGAGAATGCCCACCGTCTCCACGGTTAAGGAATTCCTCCTGCTGGGTTTCTCGGAGGTCCAGGAGCTGCAGCTGGTCCACTCCGCTCTTTTCCTCCTGGTCTACCTGGCGGCCCTGACAGGGAATCTCCTCATCGTCGCCATCAACACCCTCGACCGGTGCCTCCGCACCCCCATGTACTTCTTCCTCAGGAACCTGTCCGTCGTCGACCTCTGCTACATCTCCGTCACCGTCCCCAAATCTGCCGTCTTCTCCCTTACCGATTGTAGAGCCATTTCCCTCCTGGGCTGTGCCACCCAAGTGTTCTCGGTGGTCCCGTTTGGTGGTTCAGAGATGTTCCTCTTCACGGCGATGTCCTATGACCGCTACGCCGCCTTCTGCCTCCTCCTGCACTACGAGCTCATCATGACCGACACGGCCTGTGGAAATATGGCGGCCTCCTCCTGGCTCACCGGGGTGATTTTTGGGGTGTTGTATTCAGCTTCGACTTTCTCCCTGAGCTTCTGCGGGTCCAACATCATCCAGCAGTTCTTCTGTGACATCCCCTCCATGATGAAGATCTCCTGCTCCGAGGATTACCTCGTCAGCGACGTGAGCATCATCGGTGGGTGTAGCTTTAGGTTGTCGTCTGCCCGGTCTCCATCGTATTCTCGTACGTGCGCATCTTCCGGGCCGTGCTGAGGATGCCGGCCGCCAAGAGGCGGGGCAAAGCCTTCTCCACCTGCCTGACTCACCTCGCTGTTGTCATCGTCTACATCTTGACCGGAGCTTTCACCCAGGTCAAGCCCGTGTCAGACTCCCCCTCCACCCTGGACCTCCTGTTGTCCATATCCTACACTGTGATGTCCCCCGCCCTGAACCCCCTCATCTACAGCCTGAGGAACCGGAACATGAAGGCCGCCCTGGGGAGAGTCCTTAAGGGGAGACTCCTCCTCTCTCTTCTAAG
>NW_024045075.1:0-8441 GCF_015852505.1 Tachyglossus aculeatus
AGAAAATATCCAATTTTTGAGTGTCCTGTTCTCAACCTCTCATCTCTTGCTAGTCTTTTATGTTATGAGTTTGTACTGGTGTTGGCCATTTTAACTTTGAGAACAGATGTATTCTACTATGGTCCTTTCAAAGAGCCTAGAATATTCCCTGCACACGGTGAGCCCTCAGCAAATTATAAAGATCGGAATATGCTAGGTTACGGTGACTAAGCAAAGCCACTCACTTTTTGATAAAAAAAACTCACCTTCATAAATCAGAAACTCCTAGATCATGACAAAATATCGTTTTTATCCAGAAATCCCTTCGGGGCACCTTTAATCTCTTGGTTCCTCAGATTGTACATCAGGGGATTTAGCATGGGAGTGAAGATGGTATAGGAAAGAGAAAGCAGATTCTTGCTCTCAGGAGAGTAGGAGGATTTGTCTCGGAAATAGGTCAAACTCACAGCCCTGAAGAACAGTGAGACCACAATGAGGTGGGACAAGCAAGTGGAGAAGGCTTTGCGTCGGCCCTCTGCAGAGGACACCTTCAGTATGGTAACGAGGATGTGGACATAAGATACAATGATTACTGTAAAGGGGAGCCACAGTAAAGTCACAATCTCTATGACACCATACACCTCAAACACGAAGGTGTCTTTGCACACCAGCTTTAAGAGAGTAGGGCCATTGCAGAAGAAATGGTTAATTGCATTAGGCCCACAGAAGGACAGTGTAAACATCATTGTAGTCTGTACTGTCACCATGGGAATTCCTGACAGCCAGGAAGCCAAGGTCAGCTTAAGACAGCTCCCTTAGTTCATAATGAGCAAATGGCAGAGCAGGTCACAGATCGTGGCCTGTGTGTCATAAGCCATCGATGTCAGGATCCAGTATTCTGAGGGTGCAAAAAAGAAGAAGAAATGCATCTAGGCTGCACAGACACCGAAGGAAATACTTTGATTCTTGGATAGAAAATTAGTGAGCATTTTGTAGATGATGACAGTGGTGCAGCCAATATTCATAAGGGAGAGGTTTCTGAGGAAAATGTACATGGGGGTTTGAAGGATGGGGTCCACAATAGAGACCAACACTAAGAGACTGTTTCCTATCAAGGCTATTAGGTATATCACAAGGAAAATCATAAACAGGATGATCTGAAATTCTTGGATATTTGAGAAACCCAAAAGAATGAATTCAGTCACATATGACTGTATGCTTTCCTTCATTGGTATTGCTTTATTTTAGTAATGTAACTACAGAAATATATGAGCTTAAAATGTGTCTTCTCTGTTCAGGAAAAAAATCACAATGCTTTCGGAGTCCAGGTCTTACCTCCTAACATTCATCAGCATGAACTTGGCTAGCTTGTTTGGTAAAGGATGAAGGAGGTGATCACAATGTGAAATATATGGTATCTAGGTTTTCCATGGCAGAAGAAAGTTCAGGAAAATAGAAAAGTGGTGAAGTTAGCCAATAATACAAATTCTGCAAAGGAATGATAAGAAAGTGTTTCATTTTATCCTCACTTGCTTCTAGTGGTTATCATTATTAAGCCTTCATTTTTCCCACCACACTACATCCTGTCACCTTCATAGGACTGGACAAAGTCTGCAAGGGGGATTAAGTAATCACAGCTCGTCTGCAGGAAACAAAGCACCACAATATATGAGTCATGCATAGAAATCTCTTCAACTCCCCATCACAAAACAGCACACATATAAACACACCTATACACAAACATACTTACACACATGCAAACAGCAAGGGTGTTCATGCATCTAACAATGAAAGGGTGAAGGTTTTTCAGAAAAAAACCCAACCAAAACAAAACATGTGCTTCTTAGAAACATGGAAGATCCACAAATTGGTCCCCTGTTTCCCTGCTCATCCTCTTCCCCCAGCCTTCCTGTGACCATTTGTTACAAATCCAGCCCCTCTTCCTTATCACCTGTTTTATTTCAAGTCCCATCCTTAGGGAAGAAGAGCTATGATTTTAACTTTGGGAAATGGGTTCCAAAAAGAAATAAATATTGGTCTTCCCTTACTCAGAAACCTGGAAATCCTTCCCTACTCTTCCTTTCTTCATTTGGAAGTGACAAGAAGCACAGATGTTATCAAGAGGATAACAGATTGAAACTGAGCCCAGACTGAGCCCCCTCCTTCCTCTCCCCCTCCTCTCCCTCCCCATCCCCCCGACCTTACCTCCTTCCCCTCCCCACAGCATCTGTTTATATGTATATATGTTTGTACATATTTATTACTCTATTTATTTTACTTGTACATATTTATTCTATTTATTTTATTTTGTTAATATGTTTTGTTATCTGTCCCCCCCTTCTAGGCTGTGAGCCAGCTGTTGGGTAGGGACCGTCTCTCTATAGGTTGCCAACTTGTACTTCCAAAGCGCTTAGTACAGTGCTCTGCAAACAGTAAGCGCTCAATAAATACGATTGAATGAATGAATGAATAAATGAATGAAAGAGGATCACAAGGGTGGGAGAAGAGGGATAGTTTGAGAACCAGAGAACCAGGAAAACCTTCTAAATTCCCTAGAGTGTTTTTCTTTTCTTTTCCTGACAAAGTTTTATTGTCTCTGATGTTTTGTTTTTATTCTTAATGGAGGATTTCATTTTTGAATAGCTTAAGTGAAAGGAAAGGGAAGACGAAAACAAAACCCCAAATCTATCTCGAGATTCTACACCATGACAACTATATAGCGTTTGAGGACCAGTTCTGTTTACTAGGAACAGTTGACCTGATTTTATATTTTTGAAATACTACAACAATTTGAGCTAGTCAAATGGCCAATTGGATGGTAGTCTGGGTAACTAAAAAACCTGCGAAGTTTTATCTGACCCCTCCTATAATGGAAGGATTCCAAAAGTATTATAATGCTTTCTGTTCACTGAGCACGAGGAGTGATTTCTTTTACTGTCCATAAAATAGATTTGGGAATAACATTTCCACATATTTACCCCTTTTGCATCATTCCTTTGCCCCAGAAAGAACCCTTTATCACTCAGAAACTGGATCATTTTAACAACTTTATTCTTCATTCCCTATTGTCTCTCAGTACCTAGTCCAGTGATACATTACACAGAACAACAAGGCACTGTTCTTGCTCTATCCTACTCTATCCTAATCCTCCTCGACCGCTCAGCTGCCTTCGACACTGTGGACCACCTCCTTCTCCTCAACACGCTATCCAACCTTGGCTTCACAGACTCTGTCCTCTCCTGGTTCTCCTCTTATCTCTCCAGCCGTTCATTCTCAATCTCTTTTGCGGGCTCCTCCTCCCCATCCCATACCCTTGTTGTAGGGGTTCCTCAAGGGTCAGTTCTTTGTCCTCTTCTGTTCTCCAGCTATACTCACTCCCTTGGTGAACTCATTCGCTCCCACGGCATCTCTACGCTGATGACACCAAAATCTACATCTGTGCCCCTGCTTTCTCTCCCTCCCTTCAGGCTCGTGTCCCCTCCTGCCTTCAAGACATCTCCATCTGGATGTCTGCCCGCCATCTAAAACTCAATATGTCCAAGACTAAACTCCTTATCTTCCCTCCCAAACCATGCCCTCTCCCTTACTTTTCCATCACTGCTGACGGCACTACCCGTCCTTCCCGTCCCACAGGCCCACAAACTTGGCGCCATCCTCGACTCTGCTCTCTCATTCACCCCTCACATCCAATCCGTCACCAAAACCTGCCGGTCTCACCTCCACAACATCGCCAAGATCTGCCCTTTCCTCTCCATCCAAACTGCTACCCTGCTGGTTCAATCTCTCATCCTATCCCGACTGGATTACTGCATCAGCCTCATCTCTAATCTCCCATCCTCCTGCCTCTCCCCACTTCAATCTATACTTTACGCTGCTGCCCGGATCATCTTTGTGCAGAAATGCTCTGGGCACGTAACTCCCCTCCTGAAAAATGTCCAGTGGCTATCAATCAACCTACGCATCAGGCAAAAACTCCTCACTCTCGGCTTCAAGGCTCTCCATCACCTCGCTCCCTCCTACCTCACCTCCCTTCTTTCCTTCTACAGCCCAGCCCGCACCCTCCGCTCCTCTGCCGCTAACCTCCTCACTGTGCCTCGTTCTCGCCTGTCCCGCGGTCGACCCCCAGCCCACGTCCTCCCCCTGGCTTGGAATGCCCTCACTCTGCACATCGGCCAAGCTAGCTCTCTTCCTCCCTTCAAAGCCCTACTGAGAGTTCACCTCCTCCAGGAGGCCTTCCCACACTGAGCCACCTCCTTCCTCTTCCCCTCTTCCCATCCCCCCGCCTTTCATCTTTCCCCTCCCCACAGCACCTGTATATATGTTTGTACGTATTTATTACTCTATTTATTTTACTTGTACATATTTACTATTCTATTTATTTTATTTTGTTAATACGCTTTGTTTTGTTGTCTGTCTCCCCCTTCTAGACTGCGAGCCCATTGTTGGGTAGGGGCCGTCTCTATACGTTGCCAACTTGTACTTCCCAAGTGCTTAGCACAGTGCTCTGCATACAGTAAGCGCTCAATAAATTCGATTGAATGAATGAATGACACTTTTCTTCAACACATCAGATGGTGTCACTCCATTTCCTGGAAGTCTTTAAGGACACTTATTACCATTAATACCAAATGAAGTCTTTTGTATGTGGACTTCACAGCTCTCTGACAACTGCCTTCCTTCTAAGTCATTCTCTCTACTCAACTCAAGGAAACCTGTTCACCAACGCAACACTTTCCACTTTATTTGCCCGAGCCAATTTTTTTTTCACCAAACCAGACTTCTGCCACTTCTTTTAGCCCTACAAATTCCAACTCCTTCATAATCTCTTCCCACAATATCCCTTCCCAAGCTGTTTACTTGGGACATTCATACTTGGTTGTAGTCCTCTTGTGCAATTGTTAGTTGTGTATGTTATTTTAAACACCTGGCTCATTTATCTAGCATTATAAGATGGTCATGCTTTTATACTGGACCTATCCTCCCCAACAGTTTGAAAGTCTAAATTTCAACAGTGCCTAGAACAGTGCATTGCACAACAACACTTTTCTTAATCAATCAATCGTATTGCACTAAGAACTTCATTCATTCAATCAATCATTTATTGAATGCTTACTCTTTGCAGAGCACTGTACTAAGCGTTTGGGGGAGTACAGTACAACAGATTTGGTAGGTGTGTCACTTGCACACAAGGTGCTTATGGTCTAGAGGAGCTTACTAGTATTGTCCCATCCATCCTCCCAACATCACTTTGAGATCTAAAAGAGCTTAAGTAGAAGTATGTTCCTCTTTTAAATGGGAGAGAAGAAAAATGGGAAATGAGAGATCTAGGATTAGAAGCCAAATCTGCCATTTCCTTGATTGTTGTCCCTTCTGCACTATGTACTAACACGTTTATTGAGAAATTTACCTGTCTCTTGAAGAAAGATGGTTATTCCCTGGTTGATAAGATAAGCTCATGTTCTGGATGATAAGGCCTCTATGAAGTATTGTGGTGACCCCTGAGGGATGGCCCCCAGGCCATTGCTTACAACAAAGGAAGCAATGGGGTAATATGGAAAGCTCCATTAAGATGTCATGCCCATGAGATACTTGTATTTTTTACACTTAAAAGGTATTTTGAGATCATTAAATTTTTAACTGTGCACATTGGGGATAAAGTGTAAACTGTGTTTGCTTGAACTTTTAGGGATTTTGATTTTCAAAAGCCTTGCCTCCAAAGTGTGCTTATCTAAAAGGAAAACTTTATCCAAATTTTTGCCTGAATTTAAGCCAGGTATATAACTGTTGGTATTCTTCATTGCATTCACATTGTAAATGCCATATAGACTATAAATCTGAATACTTGGTGGGATTTTTTAAAACTATATTCATCTCTGTCTTCAAATATTTGGTGACTGGGTAAAAAAAAGTGATGAGAATTTGCTTGTGATGGTGGAAGAATGATTTCTGATTATTATATTTAATATTAGCTGCTTATTCAGTACTGAATTTTTCTTTAGTTGATTAAGGACAGACTGACTTTCCTGTAGATTGCAAGATCCATGTGGGAAGGGATTATGCCTCCCAATTCTATTGAATTGTACTTTTCCAAATGTTCAGTACCTGCTCAAAGAAACCACTGATTGATTTTGGTAGTCAAATTTTCACAGAAAAACAGATATAGAAATCATCATCATCATCATCAATCATATTTATTGAGCGCTTACTATGTGCAGAGCACTGTACTAAGCGCTTGGGAAGTACAAATTGGCAACATATAGAGACAGTCCCTACCCAACAGTGGGTTCACAGTCTAAAAGGGGGAGACAGAGAACAAAACCAAACATACTAACAAAATAAAATAAATAGAATAGATATGTACAAGTAAAATAAATAAATAAATAAATAGAGTAATAAATATGTACTAACATATATACATATACACAGGTGCTGCGGGGAAGGGAAGGAGGTAAGATGGGGGGGATGGAGAGGGGGACGAGGGGGAGAGGAAGGAAGGGGCTCAGTCTGGGAAGGCCTCCTGGAGGAGGTGAGGTCTCAGCAGGGCCTTGAAGGGAGGAAGATAGCTAGCTTGGCGGATGGGCAAAGGGAGGGCATTCCAGGCCCGGGGGATGACGTGGGCCGGGGGTCGATGGCGGGACAGGTGAGAACGAGGCAAAGTGAGGAGATTAGCGGCAGAGGAGCGGAGGGTGCGGGCTGGGCTGTAGAAGGAGAGAAGGGAGGTGAGGTAGGAGGGGGCGAGGTGATGGACAGCCTTGAAGCCCAGGGTGAGGATTTTCTGCCTGATGCACAGATTGGGTGGTAGCCACTGGAGATTTTTGAGGAGGGGAGTAATATGCCCAGAGCGTTTCTGGACAAAGATAATCCGGGCAGCAGCATGAAGTATGGATTGAAGTGGAGAGAGACACGAGGATGGGAGATCAGAGAGAAGGCTGATGCAGTAGTCCAGACGGGATAGGATGGGAGCTTGAACGAGCAGGGTAGCGGTATGGATGGAGAGGAAAGGGCGGATCTTGGCAATGTTGCGGAGCTGAGACCGGCAGGTTGTGGTCACGGCTTGGATGTGAGGGGTGAATGAGAGAGCGGAGTCGAGGATGACACCAAGTTTGCGGGCTTGTGAGACGGGAAGGATGGTAGTGCCGTCAACAGAGATGGGAAAGTCAGGGAGAGGACAAGGTTTGGGAGGGAAGACAAGGAGTTCAGTCTTCGACATGTTGAGCTTTAGGTGGCGGGCAGACATCCAGATGGAGATGTCCTGAAGGCAGGAGGAGATGCGAGCCTGGAGAGAGGGGGAGAGAGCAGGGGCAGAGATGTAGATCTGGGTGTCATCAGCGTAGAGATGATAGTTGAAGCCGTGGGAGCGAATGAGGTCACCAAGGGAGTGCGTGTAGATTGAGAACAGAAGGGGACCAAGTACTGAACCTTGGGGAACCCCCACAGTAAGAGGATGGGAGGGGGAGGAGGAGCCTGCAAAAGAGACTGAGAAAGAACGACCGGAGAGATAAGAGGAGAACTAGGAGAGGACGGAGTCTGTGAAGCCAAGGTCAGATAGTGTGTTGAGGAGAAGGGGGTGGTCCACAGTGTCGAAGGCAGTTGAGAGGTCGAGGAGGATTAGGACAGAGTATGAGCCGTTGGATTTGGCAAGAAGGAGGTCATTGGTGACCTTTGAGAGGGCAGTTTCCGTGGAATGTAGGGGACGGAAGCCAGACTGGAGGGGGTCGAGGAGAGAGTTGTTGTTGAGGAATTCTAGGCAGCGCGTGTAGACAAATCAACAGTAATACTCAGATTACAATGGCTGCAGGAGTGAACTCTGTTGCTAAACATTTATCATGACAAAAGTTTCAGTGTGCTCCCCTAATGAATGGTGTTGGTTCTCCAGGAATGAAACATTATACCTATCAAGGGACAAACGTTTAACAGTGCCAGACACCCAACCCTGAAATCGATGCCTTTTGTTCACCCGAAACAAATGAAGCTTTCCTCACTAGGCAAAGCAAGTAATTCCTAACTTATTTTGTTTTGGAGTCTCACAAATCCCTCTCATCAGATTGAGTTCTTACAGTTGAAGGTGTTAGTATATCTAAATATGGAATATTGCAATCACTATTACATTAAGTAGTCATAATCCTTGATGCCAACGTCAATCAGTGATGTAAACTAAAATTGAACAGACTCAAACAAGGATGTTCCTTTGTCCATAATACTTTCAGGTTTCATTAAAGAAGTAAAGATTAGTCTACTTTAGATTGAGCAGTATCACACAGGTAGTTCAACATAACTGACAATACAAAAATGAGGGGAGGCAACCAGCAATGTTGAATAGGGATTTACTGTTTCAGATTTGTGAGATTGCGACATGGGGTTAAAGATGAAGGGAATGTACATGCTGCAGTTGATGATAATTTGAAACCTTGCTACAGTCCACCTTGAATACTTAAGCAGCCACTAAATATTCTGTCTTCTAT
>NW_024045076.1:0-3345 GCF_015852505.1 Tachyglossus aculeatus
AGCAGTGGCCACTTTTCTCAGACTCTCCCCTACTACTCTCCAATGACTCCCTCCTTCTGACCCGCTTTGACTCTCCCATCCTCACCAGCAGTATCTCAGGTGGTGATCTCCCTCCTCCTCTCAGATTCTGCCATCTCCACCTGCACTTCCTAACCCATCCCTTCCCACCTTATTAAAACACTTACCCCTCCTTTCTTCTCTCCCTGATTGTCACCAGGGTCTCCGCTGGCCTGGAATGCCCTCCCTCCCAACATCCACCAAGCTAGCTCTCTTCCTCCCTTCAAGGCCCTACTGAGAGCTCACCTCCTCCAGGAGGCCTTCCCAGACTGAGCCCCTTCCTTCATCTCCCCCTCGTCCCCCTCTCCATTGTTTTGATTAGTTGAGAAATAATTAATTCCTCAGGTGAACACAATGGAGGTAAGAGATTCAATCCCTTCCCTCCTGGATTTACCAATCTGCTGGCCTAGACGGTTCCTCCCCCTCCTCCTTCCCTCACGCCCAACGATCTGGCCTCCTACTTCATTAACAAAATTAAATCCATCAGGTCCGACCTCCCCAAAGTCTCTTCCCCCCTTTCTCCATCCCCCCGGCTCTCAACACTCTCTGCTACTCTCCCATCCTTCCCAGCAGTGTCCTCAGAGGAGCTCTCCTCCCTCCTCTCAAGTGCTACTCCGGCCACCTTTACTTCTGACCCCATTCCCTCTCATCTCATGAAATCTCTCGCTCCATCCCTTCTCCCCTCCTTAACTTCCATCTTCAACCGCTCACTCTCCACTGGTTCCTTCCCCTCTGCCTTCAAACATGCCCATGTCTCTCCCATCCCAAAAAAAACCTCTCTTGACCCCACCTCACCTTCTAGTTATCATCCCATATCACTCCTACCATTCCTTTCCAAACTCCTTGAACGAGTTGTTTACACTCGCTGCCTAGAATTCCTCAACAACAACTCTCTCCTCGATCCCCTCCAGTCTGGCTTCTGTCCCCTACATTCCATGGAAACTGCCCTCTCAAAGGTCACCAATGACCTCCTGCTTGCCAAATCCAATAGCTCCTACTCTGTCCTAATCCTCTTCGACCTCTCAGCTGCCTTCGACACTGTGGACCACCCCCTTCTTCTCAACACGCTATCTGACCTTGGCTTCACAGACTCCGTCCTCTCCTGGTTCTCCTCTTACCTCTCCGGTCGTTCTTTCTCAGTCTCTTTTGCAGGCTCCTCCTCCCCCTCCCATTCTCTCACTGTGGGAGTTCCCCAAGGTTCAGTGCTTGGTCCCCTTCTGTTCTCGATCTACACGCACTCCCTTGGTGACCTCATTCGCTCCCACGGCTTCAACTATCATCTCTACGCTGATGACACCCAGATCTACATCTCTGCCCCTGCTCTCTCCCCCTCTCTCCAGGCTCGCATCTCCTCCTGCCTTCAGGACATCTCCATTTGGATGTCTGCCCGCCACCTAAAGCTCAACATGTCGAAGACTGAACTCCTTGTCTTCCCTCCCAAACCTTGTCCTCTCCCTGACTTTCCCATCTCTGTTGACGGCACTACCATCCTTCCCGTCTCACAAGCCCGCAACCTTGGTGTCATCCTCGACTCCGCTCTCTCATTCACCCCTCACATCCAAGCCGTGACCAAAACCTGCCAGGTCTCAGCTCCAAAACATTGCCAAGATCCGCCCTTTCCTCTCCATCCCAACCGCTACCCTGCTCATTCAAGCTCTCATCCTATCCCGTCTGGACTACTGCATCAGCCTTCTCTCTGATCTCCCATCCTCGTGTCTCTCTCCACTTCAATCCATACTTCATGCTGCTGCCCGGATTATCTTTGTCCAGAAACGCTCTGGGCATATCACTCCCCTCCTCAAAAATCTCCAGTGGCTATCAATCAATCTGTGCATCAGGCAGAAACTCCTCACCCTGGGCTTCAAGACTCTCCATCACCTCGCCCCCTCCTACCTCACCTCCCTTCTCTCCTTCTACAGCCCAGTCCGCACCCTCCGCTCCTCCACCGCTGATCTCCTCACCGTACCTCGCTCTCGCCTGTCCCGCCATCGACCCCCGGCCCACGTCATCCCCCGGGCCTGGAATGCCCTCCCTCTGCCCATCCGCCAAGATAGCTCTCTTCCTCCCTTCAAGGCCCTGCTGAGAGCTCACCTCCTTCAGGAGGCCTTCCCAGACTGAGCCCCTTCCTTCCTCTCCCCCTCGTCCCCCTCTCCATCCCCCCCATCTTACCTCCTTCCTTTCCCCGCAGCACCTGTATATATGTATATATGTTTGTACATATTTTTACTCTATTTATTTATTTATTTTGTTTGTACATATCTATTCTATTTATTTTATTTTGTTAGTATGTTTGGTTTTGTTCTCTGTCTCCCCCTTTTAGACTGTGAGCCCACTGTTGGGTAGGGACTGTCTCTATATGTTGCCAATTTGTACTTCCCAAGCGCTTAGTACAGTGCTCTGCACATAGTAAGCGCTCAATAAATACGATTGATGATGATGATGATGAACTGGGTGAGAAGTGTCACTGTGTTGTTCACAGTCAGGAGGGCTAGGATCAGGTGAATAGGCTTCTTGCGACAGGGCTGAAGAATGAAGATGGTGATACACAGTGTGAGCAGCACTGAGTTCCCCCGGAACACCAATCCCAATCTGAGTGACGAAGAGAATTGTGAAGATCGGGAAACTTCAAAGAGAAACCCCAAAGGACACATCATTGCTAGCTTCGAAAATTATAATTTGAAGCACCTAGCAATTTGTCATATATTCTTTGCTCAACATGTTGGGAAGATTCTAGACTGTGAGCCCGCTGTTGCTGTAGGGACCGTCTCTGTATGTTGCCAACTTGTACTTCCCAAGCACTTAATGCAGTGTTCTGCACACAGTAAGCGCTCAATAAATACAATTGAATGAATGAATGAATTCTGTACTGACAGTATGTTGGGTGAAGCCTCTGATCAATCAACTCATCAGTGGTATTTATTAAGCACTCACTTTGTGCAGCACACTGTACTAAGTGTTTAAAAGAGGACAGTAGATTTGGTAGACATGATCCCTGACCTGAGGAATTAATTCTTTCTCAACTAATCAAAACAATTGTCCTCTCCCTTCTTACCACGCTAGCTTCATTTTCCATTGCTCACTTTCCAATAATTCAATCAATCATTGTGTGTAGAACCCTGTATTAAGCATTTACTATGGGAGAGAACAATACAGTAAAGCTGGTAGACAAAATCTCTGACCTCCAGAGGGTTTATCCAGTAGAATTTATTCTGAGGATCAGTTATGGCATTCTTGTTGTCTTGATGGGGTATGGGATATGACTGTCATCTAACCTCCTTGAAGAAAAAT
>NW_024045076.1:3443-7705 GCF_015852505.1 Tachyglossus aculeatus
TCATTCACCCCTCACATCCAAGCCGTGACCAAAACCTGCCGGTCTCAGCTCCGCAACATTGCCAAGATCCGCCCTTTCCCTCTCCATCCAATACCGCTACCCTGCTCATTCAAGCTCTCATCCTATCCGTCTGGACTACTTGCATCAGCCTTCTCATCTGATCTCCCATCCTCGTGTCTCTCCTCCACTTCAATCCATAGCTTCATGCTGCTGCCCGGATTATCTTTGTCCAGAAACGCTCTGGGCATAATCACCTCCCCCTACTCAAAAATCTCCAGTGGCTACCAATCAATCTGCGCATCAGGCAGAAACTCCTCACCCTGGGCTTCAAGGCTGTCAATCACCTCGCCCCCTCCTACCTCACTCTCCCCTTCTCCTCCTTCTACAGCCCATTCCGCACCCCTCCGCTCCTCCACCGTTGATCTCCTACACCGTACCCTCGCTCTCGCCTGTCCCGGCCATCTCGACACCCCGGCCCACGTCATCCCCCGGGGCCTGGAATGCCCTCCCTCTGCCCCATCCGCCAAGCTAGCTCTCTTCCTCCCTTCAAGGCCCTGCTGAGAGCTCACCTCCTCCAGGAGGCCTTCCCAGACTGAGCCCCTTCCTTCCTCTCCCCTCTTCCCCCCTCTCCATCCCTCCCATCTTACCTCCTTCCCTTCCCCACAGCACCTGTATATATGTATATATGTTTGTACATATTTTTTACTCTATTTATTTATTTATTTATTTACTTGTACATATCTAATCTATTTATTTTATTTTGTTAGGTATGTTTGGTTTTGTTCTCTGTCTCCCCCTTTTAGACTGTGAGCCCACTGTTGTGTAGGGGACTGTCTCTATGATGTTGCCAATTTGTACTTCCCAAGCGCTTAGTACAGTGCTCTGCACTACCGTAAGCCGCTCAGTTAAACCGATTGATGATGATGATAGACTGTAAGCTAGTCGTGGGTAGGGAATGTGTCTGTTCTACTGTACTCTCCCAAACCCTTAGTATAGTGCTCTGCACATAGCAAGCACAATAATAATAATGATGGTATTTGTTAAGTGCTTATTTTGTGTCAAGCACTTTGTTAAGCACTGGTAGACACAAGCTAATCAGGTTGGACACAGTATCCTTTCCCACATGGGGCTCACACTCTTAATTCCCACTTTACAGCTGATAAATTAATTGACTTGCCCAAGTTCACACAGCAGACAAGCGGTGGAGCTGGGATTAGAACACAGGTCCTTCTGACTCCTAGGCCTGTGCGCCATCCACTAGGCCTTGCTGCTTTCCAGTAAATACAACTGATTGATTGATAGCCACTTGCATCTCATCTTCCACCTGCTCCAGAGTTTAAGGTGGTTTCCAGGTGTTTTCTTCCCGTTCCGGCCCCTGACGTGTGGACCCTAGCTTTTCTGAGTGTGGGGAAGGACATGGTTGCATGGGTGTCTCCCCAACCTCTGAGCTCTATGAGGGAAACACGTAACTGGAAGGCGAGCGGTCACGACTTCTTGAAGAGGCCATGGAAGGTAATAGGAATGTTAATCTCCACCTCCGCCCGGGCCACTTCGCTCATGTCTTTGGCATTGAGGATGAGAAGGTAAGCAGGCTTCTGGCCCGGGCCGGGGTTCACCACCACGCTCAGGACCACTCCTCACGAGGGAAGGTACAGGGAGATCACAGTTAGAAACCCTACCCCCAACCCGCCCAATTCCTTGACAGCTTTGTGGCCTTGTGGCCCGTACAGACCTCTTGTGATGAGAGGAGGAATTGCTCCTGAATTGGGGGGAAGTCTGGACTAGTAGCCACATCGGAAGCAACCCTTCTTAACAATAATTACAATAATAAGAATAACCGTGGTATTTGTTAAGCTTTACTATGTGTCAGGCACCATACTAAGTGTAGGGGTCGATACAAACAAATTGTGTTGGACACAGTCCAAGTCCCTAAGTCCCTCACCCTGGTGGAGAGTGGGGGGAGGCCAGACCCATCTTAGAACTGCAGGGTGGGAAGGAAACAGCAGCCAAACAAGTCTTCCTTTCCACCCGATGCTACTTATTGAACACGATTGGATGTGAAAACACCCTGACTAACTGACTGGAGTTAGGAGGAGTTGTGCTTTCAGGGGGGAAGTTGAGAGGCTTTTATTTTAATACCAGTTCAGCCTGTCTGCCCCAGGCCCCTGATTACATAGCTCCACTGAGCTGCTGCTTTAGTGAGGTCAGGTGGTCACTGAGGAGGGGTAAGGGGGTCATCCTTGCTGCCCTAGCAGGGACCTCTAATCTTGAGCCAGGAAGTAAGTGGCAGAGTGAAGTAGCACAGTTGTTTCAGGACTAAGAAGAGCCTGCAGACAAATGGTCACAAAGCCAGGGAGGAGGAGGCCAGAGGATTTGGATCAGACCTGACCCTCCCAAACATCACCCCAGCCCAAGGAGTGGGGAAAGGGCCAGGGTTCGCAGGCTTTGTCAAAGGAGCTCAGAGAAGGCTCTGAACTAAGACAACCAAACCCAAATCACTCAAGGCTGAATCTTTGCAGGTCAATTTTCTCGCTTACTTTTGGAAGAGTTAATCTTGGAACAGAGACAAGCTCCCATAGCCAAATCTCGTTGGTTTCCACCTTCCTGTTGGCATTCCGTCTCTCTCTCTCTCTCCTTCCCATTAGTGCAATTCCAAGAGATGCCAATGGGCAGGGAGGTGGCAGGGAGCCAGCTTCGAGGACGGGGCTGGCCAAGAAAAACAGTGCTCTGCACACAGTAAGCACTCAATAAATCCAACCGGATGAATGCACGAAGGAACATTCCGACACTGGCCTCTTACCATCGTCTTCTTCAAGAGCATCCGGGTGAGAAACGAAGATGGGCTCTGACAGGTAAGAGTCGGGCTCCTGCCACACCCAAGTGGCTTTAGTTTTGACGTTTAGTTTACAGAGCTGCCCACGTAGGAGAGAGAATGGGGTTGTATTTACTGAAGGCTTACCGTGTGCAGGGCACTGTACTAAGCGCTTGAAGTTCAAGGACTTACCCTGTCCGGGACAAAGTGATTCAGGCCAAGCCCGTAGGTGTATGTGTAAGGTTTCCCACCGTATTTCTGGTAGTTGATTTGAGGAAACTCAAAGGCTGCAAAGAGAGTGGGTGTCACCCTTCCCCCACCCCATCCCCCAGATTAAAACTGACATCCCCACGTGGAGACTTCCTTATCTTCTGCATGATATTTCCAGTTTCCTTCTTGGGTGAATAGGGAGCTTAATTGAATTTGCCCTGTTGCTTTGTCCCTCTACCCTGTCCCCCAGAACAATAACGATAATAATAATAGATACAATGCAATCAATCAGGCTTACCGTCTAAGAGGGAGGGAGAACAGGTATTTAAGCCCCAATTTGCAGATGAGGAAACTGAGGCACAGAGAAAGAAAGTGAGTGGCACATAGTCATACTGCAGGTGAGTGACATAACCGGGATTATTACTCAGGTCCCTGACTCTGTGGACCCAGAGAGACGGGTCCCCACCTTCCCGATACGTTCGATACCATGGGAAGGCCGGAGGGAGCTGAGCAGGGTTGTTCGCGCCTGTCCTAACCTTGTCGGGGGCCAGAGAAGAGCACTTCCGGCTCCAGCCAGATGGTCTCGTTGCTGCACAGGATGGCCGCGGCTGTGGTGTGGGGGAGGCTGACGAGGTTCTTGCCCGTGTCGGCCTAGGACCGGGAGAAAACGGAAAGCAGAGTGGGATCATCACTCTCCTTGGTATCTCCGTTCTAGCGTGGCTAAAATGGAGCCTGCTAGGAGGAAGCGGGGCCTAGGCTATCCGAGCGGTCACCTCAAGACTGGGGTTTTCCTCTGGCCTCCAGGCACACTGCTGGGCCCAACCCGGTGACTGTGAATCTTCCCCCGTGGACGGGCCTATGTCATTGCCTGGCCACTCCTCTCTGAGAAAGCTTTCTCATTAAATTCTGATCAACGTCTTCCTCAAAGTATGGCTGCCTTTCCATTTATTGTTTATTTATTGTTCCCATATGCTGTGTGGAGAAGATTCCCAGTACCAGCTGAGTGAGAGAGAGGAGGGGTGAGATTCCTAGAAACTTAACTGAGGGACCAGGCTGGAGAATGCAGACTTGGGGGCTGCCACGCCCTGGAGAAATTTCTCTTTGTAGCCCTTTGGTCACAGCTTAAGGAAGACAAATGGAAATGAAGCCAGCAGTGTTGACTCTTGAGATTCTGACCCTGCTCTCCCTTCCAAAGTTGGTTTTATTGAGAAAATAGAAACTATTAGGCCTGACCTCCCTA
>NW_024045077.1:0-5927 GCF_015852505.1 Tachyglossus aculeatus
CAAAGATGTAAAAGTCGCTGTCCTTGCTCTTAAGAAGCTTAGTGTATAATGGGAGATAGATTAGATAAGAATTGATGGCTCTTTCCACAGCTGAGAGCAAGATATAGGTCATAAGTGAATTAATGAGCAGATGGATTCAGGATCACAAATGGAATGGTGTGATTGGGAGGGATTATTCACTTGTCCAGATTTTCCCCTCTGTCCCCACGAAAAGGCTCTGGAGTGGGGATGAATGGCAATCAACATGGTAGAGGTAAGGATAACTACTCCCAGCCATTACTTGACAGAAATCAGTTTCTGAATTTCTATGTATTCGTTAGTGTATGTGTAGCTGCATGACATGAGTTGGAGCGTGCATATTTGCCTGAGGGAGCATGTTTGGTAGCGTGACTAATTGGCTGACTGGAGCTTGTCCCTCTGAGTTCTACACTGGCCCACTCATCTGAGAGTCTTACTGGAGTGGGCCAGTGTAGATTTCAGAGGGACAAGAACCAGGTGAGGCTGTATTTGCCAGAGGGCACAAGGAAAGAGGAAGGCCAGCCACTGACTCACCCTGCCTCAGGGTTATTTACCCCCGAAGGCGATTACCATAGGGATCCGAGGCTCACCCTATATGTTAGTTAGCACTTAGGAAGAGCTCAGTATATGGCAGAGAGCAATATGACTTAATAGAAGGAGAATGGGCCTGTGAGTTGAGAGCTGACTTCTAATACCAGCTCCCAGATTTGCCTGCTGTGTGACTTTGCAAAAGTCATTTAACTTCTTTGTTATCCCCATAAGTGCTGTGCACATAGTAAGTGCTCAATAAGTACCACTGATAGATTGATCTGGAAAATGGAGATAAAATACCTGTTCTTCCATTCCCTTAAACCGTGAGCCCCATGTAGGGTAGGGACTCTGTCCAAACTGATTATCTTGTATCTTGTACAGTGCTTGGCATTTAGTAAGGGGTTAAAGATATCACTATTATTAATAGTATGATTATTACAGTGGAGATGGAGCAGGAGGAATGCTGGGGAGATAGTGAGATAGGTGGGTTGAGGAGCAGTAACAGTTGCTGAGAGAAAAGTGAACAAGAGGGTATGCACTGTCTCAGTAAAGTGGATGAGTGAGCAATTTCACTGTTGATTTCAATCTTGACTGTAGGTTTGTTATGGGCCAGGAACCTGTCTGCTAATTCCTTTGTATTGTACTCTCTCGAGTGCTTAGTATGGTGCTCTGTACATGGTAAGTGCTCAATAAATAGCATCGATTGAGTGGTTCCATACATGGATGGATCTATCCTGGATCTAGCATATCCACACAGGAAATTCCTCTGGCTGTGCTACCTTTGGGAAGTGAATCAGTAATTAATAATAATTATGATGTTAAGCGCTTACTCTGTGTCAAGCACTGTTCTAAACCCTGGGGGTAGATACAAGTTAATCCGGTCAGATCAACCAGGTAATTTTATATGGTAATTGTTAACTACTTACTACATACCAGGCACTGTACTATAGCACTGGGGTAGTCAAGCCAACTGTGTCAAGTTGGACACAGTCCCTGTCCCACATGGGACTTGCAGTCTTAAATACCATTTTACAGATAAGTGAATTGAGGCCCAGAGAAGCGAAGTGCTTTGCCCAAGATCACACAAAAGACAAGTGGAAGAGTCAGGATTAGAACCCAGGTCCTTCTGACTCCCAGGCCTGTGCTCTATCCACTAGGCCATGCTGTTTCTCAATTCCTCAATTTTTCCCATCATTTGGTTTGAATCTTGTCCCCATCAACACTGACTCCCCAGTAAAGATCGACCCCATGACCAGGGTTGGACAACCTCCACCTCATCCATCTTGGGATGCAATCTGCTGTGGGGAGGACACAATGACAAGACTTCTTGGGATTGTTGATGATCATCATGATGTCACTGAGGGGCAGGGTTAGGGACAGCTTTCTAACCTCCTCTCTGGAAAAAGGTAAAAATCATAGCGTACCACCAGGTACTGGGGCGTCAGAAGGACCTGGGTTCTAATCCCGGCTCTGCCCCATGACTGCTGTGTGATCTCGGACAACTCACTTCACTTCTCTTTGCCTCCATTACCCCAGCTGAAACAATAATGATGGTGTTTGTTAAGAGCTTAACTATGTTCCAGGCACTGTACTAAGCGCTGGGATTGATACAAGCAAAATCGGGTTGGACACAGTCCCTGTCCCACGTGGGGCTCACAGTCTCCCCATTGAAATCCCCATTTTACAGACGAGGTAAGAGGCCCAGAGAAGTGAAGTGACTTACCCAAGGTCATACAGCAGACAAGTGGCTAAGCTGGGATTAGAACCCATGACCTTCTGACTCCCAGGCCCGTCCTCTACCCACTACGCCATGTTGCTTCTCTATGCCAGCTGTGAAATGGGGACTAAGATTGTGAGCCTCATGTGGAACAGCGACCGTGTCCAACCTGATTTTCTTGTACCCACTCCAGCGCTTAGAATAGTGCCTGGACCATAGTAAGCACTTAACAAATGTCACAATTATTATTATCAATTATTATTATAGGTAGAGACTTGGATGACGTTTTGAGTCACCAACAGTCCAGCTCTGTTGGTGACTCAAGGATCTTGTTACTGGTCCTTATTTCAGGCCCATTTAGGCCTGATGCATTTCCAGATGAGTTTAATGACTGTTTAACCTTCCTCTTTTCAATCAGAAGCAACATGGCCTAGTAAAAAGAGCATGGGCCAAGGTGTCAGAGGGCCTGGTTATAACCCCAGCTCTGCCAAATGTTTGCTGTGTGACCTTGGGCAAGTCACTTAATTTCTCTGTGTCTCAGTTCTCCTTTTCTTCCTCCTACTTAGACTACGATCACTTTTTGGGACAGGGACTGTGTCCAGCCCAATTCACTTTTATCTACTCCAACACTTAGAACAGTGCTTGACACTTAGTAAGCACTTAACAAATACCATAAAACTCACATAATAATCATAATAATGATAAATTAAACACTTGCTATGTAACAAGCTCTGTAATAGGTGCTGGGGTAGAGACAATGCAATCAGATTATCCCAGTCACATTACATTATCAGTCAATCACAATCACTCACATCACTTCATTCATTAATTCAATCTTATTTGTTGAGCGCTTACTCTGAGCACAACATTGTGGCAAATGCTTGGGAGAGTACAATAGAACAGGAAACAGACACATTCCCTGCCCACAGTGAGCTTACAGTCACCTGTACTGACCTTTGGAAACTTCCAAATTCACATTGATAATTCTGTTGACTTCTTGGCGTCTTGTTTCTGCCTGCTGCTCAACTCTGATGACTTCCAACACCATCCCAGCAACATTAATCACACATTCAGGGGCTTCTAATTACCCGATACCACACCAGCTTTGCTGTCCTAAACTCCAGCCTTTACCCCTCCAGCTCTGAATTGCCCCTCTGCTCATAATCTCTTTACCTGCCACCTCAACCACATCTCTCCCTCCTTCAAGACCTAATTCCCCTCCACTGAGACCATTGACCTCCAGATTCCCCCTCATGTACTTCCTGAAAACTTCCCTTTCTAGAGTGGCCACTGATGACCCTCGTGAATGTTAGACAAAGATACCCAAAAGATGTCACATCCTTTGTGCAGGTTAACGAAATGATGTCCTATGTACCATTTTGAGGAAGTTTGTCCAAAGTCACCTGAACATGCAACATTTATCCTGGGGGTGGGGGACCCCCTAACCCATCCATTTCACCTAGAGTTGGTTCATTCCCCTCTAAGGTTCCTCAAACCCTGGCTGCCACTTCCGAGCTGCAGAATTCACTGGCAAAAGCTGAAATAGAAAGGGCAGTTGCTTAACATACAAATAGGGACCCAGAGGCAGACCAGGTGGAAACCTGATGGCTCAAAACTGGACCACTGCTCACCCTACAACTTTTTCCAGTATTCTGAGATTTACTACTGTATTAGGATCCCTTAGTGGAGGTATGAGGATAGGATGAACTTTCTTTGTGAACTTCATCTTGGACTACCTGCTTGTAGATGTTTATCCACGGTAAAGAATCCTATTCATCCAGCTGGTTTATGCACCTCTAAGTGGCTCTAGGGACACTGAAACCCTGGCAGATTCAAGTCCGGGAAGGTGATAAATTCACTGGGGGGACTGAATTCCCTTTGGGTAACACTGGGAACATTCCAGTGATGTAAACCCATATGTTGATATTCAAAATATATCCATAGGGTGCTAAGCCTCTGCCCCTTGTGCCCGATATTCTACCTGATATGAAGCTTTCTCAGATATAGATTGGAAAGTGTTATCAGGTCAAAATGAAAGGAACCAATTAGGCACTGGTCCGGATATTTTCCCCCACACAATTGACAAAATTAGCACAGGCTGTGTTGGGTTTTTTTGAGAGCTATGCAGGAGAAAGGTTATTCCTCAGAGCTGCAGAGCTCCAGTTTACTGCACTAGGTTCTTGACCTTTTACAGAACGCAATTTAAATAGCTCTCAGTAGCCTGAGAAAAAAAAAAACATGCCATGTAGGAGCAAATTGTACTAGAGGTGGCTACCTTATCGGGTTTTCCTACCCTACGCTCTTGTTTTTTGTGGTTGTAAATATGCAAAAGAGATCAGTGAGTTCTCCTCATCTCCATGCTGAACGCAAGTTTCCAGCAAATGGGATGTGGAATGATTCCAAAACGTGATTTAAAATGCAAAGAATTCCAGCACTGGCCAACCTCTTGCCAACTTGCCAACTTTCCAACCTCTTGATAGCGTCATCCAGACTACCCACTTCTAAGCTAGTTATGTTCTTTTTCTTAAAAGGTTTACAGGGATGGAAAGATTCCCCAAATCAGTGGGTGTGATCAGCATCCAGAAATGCAGCTTCTGTAAGTGTTCCAACTTTTCAGCATTTTATGTCAACTTTCCCAGATATCACTTTCACTCAAGTGCTGTTTTTGCGGATTTAGGGGTTTTTTTAGTATTGGTTTGGGAAGGTTGGTGATGATTGTGCATCAATATTTCAAGTATTCAGTACAGTCATAGAGGTAAAGTGGAGAGAGCATATGTATAATGTGTCTCTGAGCACTCTGGTTCAGATATGTCGCCCAGATTGGTGGAGTAGGTCGATTGGCATCATGCCTGTGCCCCCAAATAACTCTCATCTCTTCTGCTAAATATGCAAGCCCTGAGGCCTAGGCTGACCAGAGAAGAAGGTAAAGAGGAGAGAGAGAGTGTGTGTGTGTGTGTGTGTGTGTGTGTGCGTGAGTGTGTGTGTGTGTATTTTGTGTCTAATCAAGGTTATTGGAATAGGAAAGGCTTTTTCCTATTCTCCCCCTTTCCTCCCCTCCCCATCTCCCCAACTCCCTTCCTCTGCTATACCCCCCTCCCTGGCCCACAGTCCTTGTGCGTATATATGTACATATTTATAATTCCATTTATTTCATTAATGATGCATATATATATATATATAATTATGATTGTAATTATATTGATGCTATTGTTTCCTGTTTACTTGTTTTGATGTCTGTCTCCCCACCTTCTAGACTGTGAGCCCATTGTGGGCAGGGATTGTCTCTAATTTGTTGCTGAATTGTACTTTCCAAGCACTTAGTACAGTGCTCTGCACATAGTAAGTACTCAATAAATACAATTGAATGAATGAATGAATGAAATGAATGAGTGCTGTAGCAACCAAACCATGATAGGGGGTTAAAGTGATAAAAAAGCACAAGTAGAGGGGGAAAGGAAGGAAGTGTGGGGCAATAGGAGTGGTAGAGAGACAACCTGATGGGTAAACATTGACGTGCATGACATTGTAAACCTGTAGTTTTTTAAAAAAAAAATTGGCTCTCTAACATGGTGTCAATTTCATGGCACACCTTTATCTAGACAAATCAACAAGTCAGTAATACTCATGACTTAAGGGGATTTGGCATTGTACGTATATACAC
>NW_024045078.1:0-5338 GCF_015852505.1 Tachyglossus aculeatus
AGCCCGGTACCACAGAGCCTACGACCGGCTTAAGGTCTAGAGGGAGAGACAGATGTTGATAGCAATGATGAATGAACCGCAGATACCTGTCCTCACCTTGACTTCCAAAAACAGTCCCGTCCCCTTGCCCCTTCAAGAAAAGCTAGAGAAAGAAGTTCATCGGCGTCGGACTTGGGAGATTCGACTACGGTCAGGAACGTTTCCCCAAAACGATCAAAATCCTCTGCGTCCTTTTCTGACACCCCAGCGTCCGATCGGTCGATCGGTGGTACGTGAGTGGGGAAGACTGGGCTGAGCACACCATCCGCTGCTCTCGGGGAGCTCGCAGCGTGCAGAGCGCTGTACCGAGCACTTGGGAGGGGAGAATAGAGTTAATAGACCCGATTGCCGTCTTTAAGGAGCTGAAGGTCATTCGTTCGGTCAACCGCATTTATCGAGCACTTACCAGGTGCAGAGCACTGTACTAAGCGCTTGGGAAGTACAATTCAGCGATAAAGAGAGACAATCCTTGCCTACGCCGGGCTTACTGTCTCGAAGGGAAGAGGCAGATATCAAAACGAGTAAACGGGCATCGATAGAAATCAATAGAATTACGGATCTAGACACATCAAAGCAAGCGGGCGGCCCATCGATCCATCTGTCAGTGGTATTTGCCGAGCGCTTGCCATGGACAGAGCACCGTAAGGGGCTTAGGAGGTTACTTAGGATGCAGTAGAGGCGCTAGACACGTTCCCCGCCCACAACGAGCTGACCGTCCAGAGGGAGAAACAGACGTTGAGATAAATTTCACCAATGGATTGGAGGGACGGGGGAGGTGACTATCAAGCACTTCAAAGGTACACAGCCAAGCACGTAGGCGGCCCAGAAGGGAGAAGGAGTACAGCGAACGAAGGCTTAGGCGGGGAAGCCCTCTCGGAGGAGATCCGGTTTGCATCAGGATTTGAATGTGGGGAGAGCGGCCGTCTGTCAGATACGGCGGGGGAGGCCCATTCCAGGTCAGAGGCGAGACGTGGGAGCCGGGTGGGGGGGGCGAGATAGATGAGACGGAGGTACGGCGAGCAGGTTGGCCTCAGGGGAGCGGAGTGTGCCAGCTGGAATGGAGTGGGAAATCAGCGAGGGGAGGGAGGAGGGGACGAATCTTTAAAGGCAGCCGCAAGGCGTTTCTTTAGGACGCCGAGGCTGGACGGGTGACTCCCGGAGGTTCTCGGGGAGTGGGGAAACGGGAACCGAATGTTTTGTTATTTTTTTTTTTAAATGATCCGGGCGGCAGAGTCAAGTGTGAAAGCCCGGCATGGGCAGGGAGCGTCTCTATTGCCGAATTGTGCATTCCGAGCCCTCGGTACAGTGCTCTGCGCACAGTAAGCGCTCAATAAATAGGGTTGAATGAATGAATGACCGGAGTGGGGAGAGCAGGAGGAAGAGAGGTCGGCAAGGCGGTCGGTGCGATAGCTACAGAGGGATGTAACGAGCACTGGGATCATCACGGTAGGCGATAGCGGATTTTTGTTTGTTTGTTTGTTTGTTTTTAAGGTATTCATGAAGCACCTAGTACGTGCCAGGCACCGTACCGAGCGCCGGTTCCGGTACCGATCACCGGTTCGGGTGGAGAAGAGAGGGTGGATTCTAGAGATGTCGCGAAGGTAGAACCGACAGGTCTGGGCGACGGATCGGGTCTGAGGAGAGCGATGAACCGAGGTCACGGGGCTCGTGGGACGGGGACTTGGAACTCAATCGGACGTATTTCTCGAGCACTTCACCACGTGCAGAGCTCTGTACTAAGCTCTCGGCAGGGTGCGATCTAACCGAGTCGGTAGCCACGTTCCCCATCAGCTCCCTCTTGAAACCCCCCCGGCTTTCCGCCCATCTCTTCTTGCCCTCAGTGGCTTCTCAAGGAGCTTCCCCGGGAAAAACTGAAATCCGCAAGCTTGACCTCCCTAAAATCTCCCTCGCGTACCCACCCAGGCTCATCTTCCTCCCCTCTTCGACTCTCCCGTCCTCACGAGCGTTATCTCCAGAAGAAGTCTCCCTCCTCCTTCTCCTCCTCCTCCTCTTCCCAAAATCCTTCTACCCTCGGTACCCCCGATCCCATCCTCGCACTCCTCATTAAAACACCCGTCTCCTCCTCTCTTCCCTTTCTGACCGGTTACCGTTCATCGATCCGTCGTTCCGTCATCTTGGTTTGAGCATTCGCTGGGTGCAGAGCACCGGATCGAGCGCTTGGAAGAGTACGACACGACAGCGTCCGTAGACACCTTCCCGGCTTGCCGTGTGACCTCGGGCGCGTCGCTTTGCTTCTCTGAGCCTCGGTTTACCTCATCTGTGAGATGGGGATTAAAGCCGTGAGCCCTCTGTGGGAAATGGGCCGTGTCCGATCCGATCACCTTTGATCTGCCCCAGCGCTCAGTACGGTGTACGAGGTAATAATCGTGCTGGTATTTGTTAAGTGCTCAGTACGTGCCTAGCTCAGTTCTAACCGTCGAGCCCCATTCTAAGAGCCGGCGCCGTTCCCCGACGGCATCGGCTATTCGGGCTCCAGGGCGGAGACGATAAGGCTCGCCGTCGGCGGCGCTCGTCGGCCCTTGCCGTGTACGGGACACCAGACCGAGCCCTCGGGAGACTCCGGTGGAATCGGGGGACACGTCTCCAGCCGATGGCGACCGTCGGCCTCGAGGCGGGTAGGTGGACGGCGATGTCGGATCTATAGCTCCGAATGACCTGTGACCTTTTTCGAGGGCTCAGTCCGGGGGGCGGGCCCCGTACTGACCTCTAGTGGCGTCGAATCTCGGGTTTACAGATGAGGAAAGCGTCTCGTTAATGTCAATGTTATTGTCTCATTGCTGTTAATTGATATGAGCTGTTCTCAATTAGCATCGTTAACTACAAGGGAGAAAAAAGGAACCCAAATTTTAGAGATGGCCAACCGAGTAGAGCTAAAACTTTTACCGGAGCTGCTCAGTGGGGAGCGTTTTAAACTCTCCTGCGTAGGAGTTGATGCTAATCATAAAAATCAGGATGGTACTGGTTAAGCACTTACTACGTGCCAAGCGGTGAACTAAGCGCTGGGGGAGATACAAGGTAATCTGGCCGTCCCCATTCATCCACAGTCCACAGTCTTCATCCCCATTTTTTCCGATGAGGGAACTGAGGCACAGAGAAGTTAAGTGGCTTGCCCAAGGTCACACAGCAGACAAGCGGCAGAGATGTCCACGTACAGACGAGGAAAGGGCCACAGGAATCGTGGCAGGTAAAGAGTGGCAAGTAGGTAGCGTCCAAGCGGGCGCGCGTCGCCCGATACGGAAGCGCACGGCCTGATTCCTCTGTGGGAAAATTTCCACCCCGAGGTCCCTCCGCTTTCCCCGCGCGGACACACGGACGCTTCCACCCAAGTCCCGGCTCTGCCCTCTTCCGCCGTGAGTCCCATTCCCTCGGTCCGTCGCCCGTTCCCGGCCCCGGGGCGCTTACGTCCGTATCTGTCGTTTATCGATTTTTCTATCAATGTCCGACTCCCTTCCTCTAGACCGTAAGCCTGTCGTGGACGGGGGGAACATGTCTGTCGATTAAAGTACCGGATGGTCCCAGGCGCTCAGCGTGGCGCTCCGCAAACGGTAAGCGGTCAATAAATATGGGAAGTGGACAGAGTCCAAGTTGATTTTTTTTTTGATGCCTTTCTCAGTACTTAGCAATTATCTCATTAAAAAAAATAAGAGAGAGAGAAATATCATGGTTTTTTTTGGTACACAGCCCTTTGCAGACAGAGCATTTTACTCTATTATTAAATTGACACAGATAGACAGGGAAGAAACACACTATGCAGGTGAAGGCAGATGCGCATGTACATTTACAACCTTATTTTACTTTATGCAGACGCTTATACACACCATTGTATTTACACCTTATAATACTTATCTCTATACAGGCGCATCTACACACACACACACACACACATTATATTTACAGACCGACCGCCAGGATTGAACCGACAACCTCTGAATTCAGAGACAGACCACTTACCCCTGCTCCACATCGGCTGCTTGCTCAGCTTGGCCTCTTAAGCTCTCCTTCTAAGAGGAAACAGGTGAACTAGAGGGTTCTTTTTTCCCCCCTTTCCTCTAACTAGGTCATCTGCTTGAAATAGGATGAATGAGCAGTTTTGCCCGTGAGGCCTATGGTGGCTCAGAGGGAAAGTAATAGCCGTGAAAGGCTGATAGGCCTAGGTTCTAATCCCCTCTCTGGTATGAGAGTTAAAAAAAGATTGTAAATACCCAGGAGGGTCTAGAATAGATCACCTAAGAGTGCTTCGATAAAATTTTTAATTCTACCTTGTCAGTACTCTCTAAATTTGACTAATTAATAACTAAATTGATCAGAGCTAAAATCAGTCAATTACAGTTAATTCATCACAGCTGTGAGTGACTGATTTCAATGTTAACTGGATAATGTCATCACAAGTTAATCATAAGTCACAATCACAAGTCAACCGGATCTCCTCCGAGAGGGCTTCCCCGCCTAAGCCTTCGTTCGCTGTACTCCCTCTCCCTTCTGGGCCGCCTACGTGCTTGGCTGTGTACCTTTGAAGTGCTTGATAGTCACCTCCCCCTTCCCTCCAATCCATTGGTGAAATTTATCTCAACGTCTGTTTCTCCCTCTGGACGGTCAGCTCGTTGTGGGCGGGGAACGTGTCTAGCGCCTCTACTGCATCCTAAGTAACCTCCTAAGCCCCTTACGGTGCTCTGTCCATGGCAAGCGCTCGGCAAATACCACTGACAGATGGATCGATGGGCCGCCCGCTTGCTTTGATGTGTCTAGATCCGTAATTCTATTGATTTCTATCGATGCCCGTTTACTCGTTTTGATATCTGCCTCTTCCCTTCGAGACAGTAAGCCCGGCGTAGGCAAGGATTGTCTCTATCGCTGAATTGTACTTCCCAAGCGCTTAGTACAGTGCTCTGCACACTGGTAAGTGCTCGATAAATGCGGTTGACCGAACGAATGACCTTCAGCTCCTTAAAGACGGCAATCGGGTCTATTAACTCTATTCTCCCCTCCCAAGTGCTCGGTACAGCGCTCTGCACGCTGCGAGCTCCCCGAGAGCGCGGATGGTGTGCTCAGCCCAGTCTTCCCCACTCACGTACCACCGATCGACCGATCGGACGCTGGGGTGTCAGAAAAGGACGCAGAGGATTTTGATCGTTTTGGGGAAACGTTCCTGACCGTAGTCGAATCTCCCAAGTCCGACGCCGATGAACTTCTTTCTCTAGCTTTTCTTGAAGGGGCAAGGGGACGGGACTGTTTTTGGAAGTCAAGGTGAGGACAGGTATCTGCGGTTCATTCATCATTG
>NW_024045079.1:0-5068 GCF_015852505.1 Tachyglossus aculeatus
AATAATAATAATAATAATAATGGCATTTCTTAAGCACTTACTATGTGCCAAGCACTGTTCTAAGCACTGGGGAGGATACAAGGTGATCAAGTTGTCCCAAGTGGGGCTCACAGTTTTAAGCCCCATTTGACAGATGAGGTAACTGAGGCTCAGAGAAGTTAAGTGATTTACCCAAGGTCACACAGCAGCTACGTGGTGGAGCCGGTATTAGAACCCATAACCTCTGATTCCCAAGCCCGGGCTCTTTCCACTGATCCCTGCTGCTTCTCACAGCCATGCTGCTTCTCACATAGTAAGCACTTATCAAATGTCACAATTATCATGATTCAATCATATTTACTGAGCACTTAATGTGTGCAAAGCACTGTACCAAGTGCTTGGGAGAGGACAATATAACAACGAACAGACATATTCCTGCCCATAATATACTCATTGATTGAATGATGGGTTCCAACGCTTTAATAATGTACTCTCCCAAGTGTTTAGAACAGTGCCCTGCACACAGTAAATACTCAATAAATATGACTGATGGATTGACTACAGGAAAAATTTTTGGATATCCTACATTGGGGGTGAGGGATAAGCTTTGTTAGTATGGGAAGCAGCATAGCGTAGTGTATACAGCTCAGGCCTCGGAGTCAGGAGGTTGTGAGTTCTAATCACGGATCCACCACTTAATAATAACAATGATGGCATTTGTTAAGTGCTTACTATGTGCATAGCACTGTTTTAAACGCTGGAGGGGATACAAGCTGATCAGGTTGTCCCACGGGGGGCTCACAGTCTTAATCCCCATTTTACAGATGAGGTAACTGAGGCCCAGAGAAGTGAAGTGACTTGCCCAAAGTCACACAGCTGACAATTGGCGGAGCCGGGATTTGAACCCATGACCTCTGACTCCCACGCCCGGGCTCTTTCCACTGAGCCACGCTGCTTCTTGCTGTGTGACCTTGGGCAAGTCACTTCACTTCTCTGGGCCTCAGTTCCCTCATCTGTAAAATGGGGATTGGTACTGTGAGCCCCATGTGGGCTTAGTACAGTGCTCTGCACACAGTAAGCGCTCAATAAATATGATTGAACGAATGAATGAATGTGGGACAGGGACTTTGTCCAGCCCGATTTGCTTGTATCCACCCCAGAGCTTAGTAAAGTCCCTAGCATATAGTAAGCGCTTAACAAATGCCATAATCATTTTTAATCATTATCATGATTACCAGCAAGTCCTCCAATAAGGATGAAACAGGAGAAAGAGGAATATTGACAGCAGACATTCTAACGGGGATGGAATTGTATGCCTTTATCAGAGGAACACACTTTTTTCTAAACACGGCCCCTTAGCTCTAGACAAACACACTGGTTCTCAAGCATTTGGAAATCCAACGACACATCAAAATATTCATTCATTCAGTCATTCAATCGTATTTATTGAGCACTTATAGTATGCAGAGCACTGTACTAAGCGCTTGGGAAGTACAAGTTGGCAACATATAGAGACGGTCCCTACCCAACAGTGGGCTCACAGTCTAGAAGAGTGGGCTCACAGTCTCGACGTCTCATAAAATAGTGTATGAGAGGACTTCAAGCCTTCTATTTCCTCACAAATGCCATTTCATCAAGGCAAAGGACCATTTTCTAGCCATTTCAAATCCCATCTTATCCACCTAGGCCTTTTATCACTGTCCTGGAAAGCAACAGGGGTAAGGCTCTGTTTCAATTTGGTCTCATAAATAACCCAGAATGAAGCTCTCTGCTCTAAAACCTTCATTCCTTCCGAAGAATCTTATCACATTCATTTGAAAGTGCCTCGTGAAAGAGGGAGTCTTGCTTTCTTTCTAATGGGAGAACTCTTAATGCAAGTTTTGACCATCAGTAAAATTCAGTCTTTTAAACAAGGGGAAGAAAAGGTTAGAATCAAAAGCCTGAAAATAAAGCTTTTCATACGACTGTACTTGGTTCTCAAGAACAAATACTTCTGAAGGAATCAATCGATCAATGGAATTTATTGAGCACTCACTGTGTGCTCACTGTACTAAATGCTTGGGAGAGTAAATACACATATTTGGTAGATACGTTTCCTGTCCACATTGAGCTTACCTTCTAGAGGAAGTGGAATTTGATGAGAATTGATAATTGATTTATCCAGTAACATAGAGAGGTAAAATATTGGGGGAGACCCTTAAATTGTTGGGAATCTCCACTTCCATGAGGAGGCATTACTGTTTCTTTTAATTATCAGCTACCCCAAGCCCCATCTCTGCTTCCTGCCTTCCCTCCCCACACAGTTCCCTCTCTGATCCAAACTGATCCTGGGAATTCCACTGAGGGGGGTGTCCCTTGGTAGCAATAAATTCCTCCACTTCTTCCCGGGGATTAATTATCCATCATATGTGTACGCTCCAATGTCCGGAATCTCATCTGGGCTTCATTACAGCCTCATTTTACCTCTCTGGAGAATCACATTGGCTTGGGAATACATCCAAACCTGGGCAGTAATTTGAAAAATGAAGTGAATTTAATTTATATGTCTGTAGGCTGCTCACCACCAATAGCCTAATTAGAGTACCGGCTCCTCAACGCCAAGGACCTTGTTTGGTTTGTCTTTGGTAGTCTCCCAAGCCCCTCGTGCTGTGTGACCTTGGGTAAGTCACTTCACTTCTCTGGGCCTCAGTTATGTCATCTGTAAAGTGGGGATTAGGAGTGTGAACCCCATGTGGGACAGGGACTTTGTCCAACCTGACTGACTTGTATCTACCCCAGATCTTAGAAGAGTGTTTACCACATAGTCAGCGCTTAATGAGTACCATAATTATTTTTCATTATTATTATTATACTGCACATCAGTCAATCAGTGGCATTTACTGAGTGCTTACTGTGCAGAGAGCACTGTACTAAGCACTCATTAAGCACCCAAATACAGTACACCCACCCTCTGGATATCCAGTACAGTGTTCTGCTCCCACAAACCATTGATGAAGAAATATGGAGATGATTTGAAGTTGAGGTGTTAGGCTCCAGTCAGTGTTGTTTACAGCATTTCTTTTGTTTAGCTTGTCATCTTCTCAAGAAGCAGCGTGATTTAGTGGAAAGAGCGTGGGCTTGGGAGACAGAGGCCGTGGGTCCTCCACTTGTCTGCTGTGTGACCTTGGACAAGTCACCTCACTTCCCTGGGCCTCAGTTACCTCTTCCAGAAAATGGGGATTAAGACTGTGAGCCCCACGTGGAACAACCTGACAACCCGAGAAACAGCGTGGCTTAGTGGAAAGGGTATGGGCTTGGGAGTCAGAGGTCATGGGTTCTAATTCTGACTCTGCCACTTTTCAGCTGTGTGACATTGGGAAAATCACTTAACTTCTCTGTGTCTCAGTTCCCTCATCTGTAAAATGAGGATTAAGACTGTGAGCTCCACCTGGGACAACCTGAAAACCTTGTATCTTCCCAGAGTTTAGAATAGTGCTTGACACATAGTAAGCACCTAACAAATGCCATCATCATTATTATTATTATTCCTTGTTTCTGCCCCAGCACTTTGAACAGTGCTTGGCACATAGTAAGCACTTAATATTCATTCATTCATTCAATCGTATTTATTGAGCGCTTACTGTGTGCAGAGCACTGTACTAAGTGCTTGGGAAGTACAAGTTGGCAACTTTTAGACTGTGAGCCCAATGTTGGGTAGACACTGTCTCTATATGTTGCCAATTTGTACTTCCCAAGCGCTTAGTACAGTGCTCTGCACATAGTAAGCGCTCAATAAATATAATTGATTGATTGATTTAGAGAGGGTCTCTACCCAACAACGGGTTCACAGTCTAAAAGGTATTAATAAATACTATCATTATCATTATTATTACCTTGTATCTCCCCAGCACTATGAACAGTGCTTGGCACATAGCACTTAAAAATGTCATTATTATTATTATTATTATTATTATTATTATTATTATTATTATTATTATCATTATCTTCTCAGTCCCATGGCCAAATTCAAGGGTTTTGCTCCTTCGAGGTGAAAGAGGCCACACAGGTTTGGCAGAGACTCATGGCTGGAAGCCACGTTGTTCAGGGGTTACTGGAAGATGTTGCTTCCAGTAGCCCCTGCCTGGTTATTTAACCCTCCCTCCCTTCATCATAGAGAAGAAGTGTGGCCCAGCAGATAGCACCTGTGAGTCAGAAGACCAGGGTTCTAATTCCAGCTCTGTCATTTGTCTGCCGTGTGACCTTGGGCAAGTCACTTCACTTCTCTGGGCCTCAGTTTCCTCATCTGTAAAGTGGGGGATTTAATATCTGTTCTCCCTCCTCTCTGGACTGTTCCCAAGCACTTAGTGCAGTGCTCTGCACACAGTAAGCACTCAATAAATACGATTGATTGAGTGGAACAGGGATTTAAGTTGATCGGCTACTTCATCTGTAGAAGTGGGGCTTGAGAGTCCGAGCCCCACATGGGACAGGGACTGTGTCCAACTCTATTTGCTTATATCCACCCCAGTGCTCAGTATAGTGTCTGCCACAAGGCAAGTGCTTAACAATTATCATCATCATCATTAGTATTGTCAGATTATCCTGTATCTTCGCCAGTCTTTTTTTAGAGTATTTGTTCAGCACTTACTATGTGCGAGGCACTCTATTGAGCGCTGAGAAAGATATAAAACAATTGAGTTGGACGCTCTTCACGTCCCACATAGACCTCACAGTCTTAATGCCCACTTTACAGATGAGGTAACTGTAGACGAGTTGGGGGGGCTGGGATTAGAACCCATGACCTTCTGTCTCCCAGGCCTCCGCTGATCTTCCACTAGGCTAGGCACAGAAATCTTTAAGCATAGATACTCATCCACCCTGCCACCACAGCAAGTATTTCCTATTGTACTTCCTAAGTGCTTAGTACAGTGCTCTGCACACAGTAAGTGCTCAATAAATACAATTGATTGAGTGATTGATTGATTTCCTCGCTGGCTTCCTTTTACCATAATTAATTTTAGGGAAGATCTCCCCTTCTGGGCTGTAAACTCCTCGAGGGCAGAGTTCTTGTCTACTAACTCTATCATACACTCCCAAGGTCTTATTATAG
>NW_024045080.1:0-5100 GCF_015852505.1 Tachyglossus aculeatus
CACTTAAGTCCACATAAGACTTTTGATACTCACTTCACCAAAAACCCCTCTTCACTTAAGGCCATAACCTTATCCTCTGTCACCTCTATTATGTGTAATTTATTTTAATGCCTTGCTCCCCTTCTAGACGGTGAACTCTTGTGGTTCACACAATTCAACCAATTCTATTATATTGCAATCTCCCAAGGGGTTTAGTTGCAGGCCTCTATGCACGTTAGGTGATCCGTGAATACCGTGGATTGTTGAATTATTGACTGATTCATTTGGGGGGGATGTGTCCTCCTTTTTTAACACTCTGTCTCCTCACAACCCCCATCTCTTGCATCTCATGACCTGCTTTTTGAGAAAATTAAACCATTAGGCCTAATCCCCTAAAATCTTCCCTGCTCCTCATTCCTCTCCCTCCTTCTACCCCTTCTTCAATCAGCCAGTCTTTCCCCAGCAGTACTCAAGAGGAAACCTCCTTCCTTCTCTCAAAATCCACCCCCTTCCACCTTGCACAACCGGCCCCATGATGTTCACAACTTATCAAATCACTTTCACCTCCTTCCTTCCTTCCTGACCGCCATCTTCAACACATTGCTCTCCAATGTCGTTTTTCCCCACTGCTTTGAAAAATGCTAATGGATTCCATATTCTGCAAAAACCCCTTCCTTGACCCCCGACTCCCTGGCAGGTCATTGACCCATCTCCCTCCTATCATTTCCTTCTGAAACTCCTTGAAGTGTATTGTCTACAATTGGACTCTCAAGTTCCGTCTCCTCCGAATCTCTCCTTGACTGCCTTCAATCTGGCTTCCAGACCACTCCACGCCACAGAAACCCACCCTCACAAAGGTCCCAATGATCACCTTCTTGGCCAAATCCAACAGTGTCTCTATCCATCCTAGTCCTCCTTTGACTGCTCCATCCCCCTCGTCTTACCCTCCTTCCCTTCCCCCACAGCACCTGTATATATCGTATATATTGTTTGTACACTTTATTACTGTACATTTATATTCTATTTATTTATTTTGGTTAATATGTTTTGGGTTTTGTTCTCTGTCTCCCCCTTCTAGGACTGTGAGCCCACTGTTGGGTAAGGACCGTCTCTATATGTTGCCAACTTGTACTTCCCAAGCGCTTAGTACAGTGCTCTGCACACAGAGTAAGCGCTCAATAAATACGATTGATTGATTGATTGCTCAGCTCTCTTTAAACGCTGTGAACCACACCCTTCTTCTGAAAACACTAAGTCCAACCTCACTTTCATCGACATTGTCCACTGCTGATTCTCTTCCTTCTCTCTGGCCACTGATTCTCAGTGTCTTTAGAGGATTCCTCCTCTGCCCTCTCACAACCTTGTTGTGGGAGTCCCTCAAGGTTCAGTTTGAATTCCTTCTATTTTGCCTCTACGCCACTCCTTTGGAGAACTCCATTCGCTCTATATGGCTACAGCTACCACCTCTATGGGGATGATTCCCAAATCTACATCTCCAGCCCTGATCTCTCTCCCTATCTGTCAGTCATCTATTTACTCTTGCCTTCAGAACATCTCTATTTGGATATACCCCCCCACACCTCACTCTTAACAATAAGCTCTCAATGAATATGAATGAATGAATGAATGTGTCCAAATCAAGAATCTTCATCTTTGCACCCAAATGCCATCCTCCACTGATTTCCCCTTGTCTTATAGGCAGCACCACCATCCCTCCTGTCTCACAAGCTCATAGGCTTTGGCATAGATCCCTGGCTCAACTCTTTCATTCAACCCACATTTTCAATCAGTCTTTAAATCGTGTCAGTTCAGTCAGTCCTATTTACAGGCACTTACTCTGTGCTGTAAACAAGACAGTGTACTAACCGCTTGGGAGAGTAACATATAGCAATATTAACAGACATGTTCCCTGGCCGCCACAACAAAGATTTTACAGTCTAGAGGGGGAGACAGGCCATTAATAAAAAATTATGAAATTGTTGATATTTTGGGTATCATAAGTGCTGAGCAAGTGGAATAAGACAGGGCGATGCAGATGGAAGTGGAAGAACTGGAACTGGAAAAGGAGAGCTTAGTCAGGGAGGAGATGTGCCTTCAATAAGGCTGTGAAGGAAGGGAGAGTACTTGTCTGTCAGATTTGAGGAGAGAAGGCATTTCAGGATGGAAGAAAAACTGTCAGATGTGAATGGGGAGGGCGTCCCAGCCTAGAGGGCAGGACTTAGTTGGGAGTTCAGCAACAAGATAGATGGAATTTAGGTACACTGAGAAGTTGGCTTTTAGAGGAGCAAAGTGTGCAAAGTCCTGCAAGTATAGGTTGGAGGAGGAGAGTAGCAATATTGGGCAAGAGGGGACAGGGAGAATGAGTGGTTTAAAGTCTATGGTAAGGAGTTTCTGCTAGGTGCAGTGTGTGGATCGGCATGGGAGGTTCTTGAGGGGAGTGGAGAAATATGTCGTGAACGATTTGGTAGAAAAATGGATCGGGCAACATAGTGAAGCATGTATTGCAGTGAGGAGAGACAGGAGGCTGGGAGGTCATAAAGGAGGCTCACACAGTTATTTGGCAGGATAGGATCAATATTTCAATAATATTGATAGCAGTTTGGATGGAGAGGAAAGGGTGGATTTTTGTGATGTTGTAAGTATCAAACCAACAGGATTTAGTTATGGATTGAATATGTAGTTTGAATGAGAGAGAGGAGTTAAGGATAACACCAACAATGAGGTTCAACCCATAGCATTGTTAAAATCCTCCCATTCCTTTCCATCCATACTATTACCACAATAATTAATGGTAATCTGTGATAATTACCGCAGTAATCCTATCCTTCCTTGATTACTGCATCAGCTTCCTTGCTAACTTCCCTGTATCCTGTCTAGTCCAACTCAAGTACATACTTCACTCTGCTGTCTGGACCACTTGCCGGTGTCATTTGCCTAGATCAAGTTCAATCTTGAATGCCATAACTCTGCCTTCTCCACTGCCCAGCAAAATCACTTCTCCATTCTTACTGACACCCAGGCCTCCCTCCTTAAACCCCCTGTCCTCCTGTCTCCCCAGTCCCTTACCCCTCATGACCTGGCTACTTACTTGATTGAGACTATTAAATTTATCAAACATGATCTCCCTAAAATTTCCCGTGCTCCTCGCCAATTCATGCCCCTTTTCTATGAGAAGCAGCGTGGCTAAGTGGAAAGAGCTCAGGCTTGGAGTCACAGAAGAGGTCATGGGTTCAAATCCCGGCCCCGCTACTTGTCAGCTGTGTGACTTTGAGCAAGTCACTTCACTTCTCTGGGCCTCAGTTCCCTCATCTGTAAAATGGGGATTGAGAATGTGAGCCCCCCATGGGACAACTGGATCACCTCGTAACCTCCCCAGCGCTTAGAACAGTGTTTTGCACATACTAAGCATTTAATAAATGCCATTATAATTATTTTTAATATTCAACCTTCCCATCCATCTCATCCCAGCAGTGTGCAAAGAGAAGATCTCTTGTTTCTCTCAAAATCCACCCCTTCACCTGCGCATCTGACCCCATCCCTTTTCACAATATCAAAACATTTGCCGCCTCCCTTCTTCCCTACCTGACTGCCTCTTCAACTGTTCAGCCCTCCAGTGATTTTTCCCCACTTCTTTCAAACATGACTATGCCTTCCCTAACCAAAAAATATCTTTCCTTGATCCCAAGACCTCCTCCGTTATCTTCCCATCTCCCTTCTAGTATTCCTCTCCAAACCCATCAAGCAAGTTGTCTATACCCGCATTCCCCAGTTCCTCTCCTCCAGATCTTTCTTTGACTCCCTCCCATCTAGCTTCTGTCCCCTTCACTCTAGAAAAACCGTCTTCCTCAAAGGTCACAAAAGATTTCCTGTTTTCCAAATCCTATGGCCACTGCTCTATCTGAATCGTCTTGGACCTCTGAACTGCCTTCCACACCAAAGACCACCCACCTCTCCTCAAAATGTTTTCCAACCTCGGTTTCACTGATACTGTCTTCTCCTGGTTCTCCTCCTATATACCTGGACACTCATTGTCAGTATTTGTCATGGACTCCTCTTCTGTTCCCCACCTTCTACTTGTGGGTAACCCCCAAGGTTCAGTTCTGGGTCCCCTTGTATTCTCTTTCTACACCCACGCCCCCAAAGAATCATTCACTTTCATAGCTTCAAGCTATTATCTCTATGCAGATGATTCCAAATCTAAATCTCCAGCCCTGATCTCTCTCCCTCTCTGCAGTCTCACATTTCCTTCTGCCTTTAGAACACCTTACTTGGATATCTTGCCCTCACCTCAACCTTAAAATATCCAAAATAGAATTCCTCATCTTACCACCTAAATCCTGCCCTCCCCTGTCTTTCCCATCACTGTAGACAGTATCACCATCTTTCCTGTCTCACCAGCCCGTAACCTTGACATTACCTTGACTCCTCTCTCTCATTCAGCCCATTTTTTCAATCAGTCATTAAATCTTGTCAGTTCAACCTTCAAAACACTGCTAAAATTTGCCTTTTCCTCTCTACCCAAACTGCTACCATGGTAATCCTATCCCTCCTTAATTACTGTATCACCACCTTTCTGACTTCCCTGCCTCCTGGCTATTCCAGCTCCAGCTTACTTCATTTCCCAGACTGGTTCATGTTTCTTCAAAAACAATCAGTCAATCTTTCCTATTCCTCAAGAACCTCCAGTGGATGCTCATCTACCTCCGCATCAAACAGAAACAGGAACTTGAATGGCTGGGGAGAAATGGAATTGCTCTGCGGAAGGTCTTGAGGAGGAGCTAAACTGATCTGCTGGGCAGGAAATAGACTACTGGGTAGGGCTATTCTTACGAAGCATAAACTAGGGAAGGTGGGGAGGGCAGAGATTGCTGTTTCACCTGTTTACCTCTGAGGTAAACAGCAGGACAGCAAGCAATCCTGAGCATCCCCGCTGCAAACCCCCTGAAACAACTGATAAAAGGCGAAGGAAGTAGTCCAGGACTTCTCTCCTCCAGCCGCCTGTACAGTGAAACCACCTATGCCAAGACATATGGCAGGGCCATGGAACACCACCTAAACATGCCCTGAGATAGCTACTGTGGCCAAACCACTTAAGACTTGAATAAGGATGACGAGCTGTGG
>NW_024045081.1:0-4911 GCF_015852505.1 Tachyglossus aculeatus
AACGGTGATGACGACGGGGTGTGGCAGACAGGTGAAGAAAGATTTGGCCCGATCCTCGGTGGCAGGCATCCTCAGCACGGCCCGGAAGATGGTCACGCATGAGACCACGCTGGAGACGAAGAAGAAACAGGCACTAGTGGTTACAGTCACCTTGAAGGTTGCATACGTTTTAGAGCAGGAGACTTTTCTTATCGACAGGACGTCGCAGAAAAATTGTCCGATCACATGGGACCTGCAGAAAGGCAGGGAGAATGTCGCAGCTGAAACGAAGACTCCTAACATTGCCCGGTAAGCCAGGACCCGACTGCCATCTCAAGGCACGTCCTATGGTTCATGATGACCTCGAATTACAGAGCACTGCAGATGGCCAAGTATCAGTCAAAGGACATCACCATGAGCATGCAGAACTCTGTGCCGGCCAACAGAATCACGAAGAAGACCTGGAAGAAACAGCCCAGAAAAGAGATATCCCTACGGTCGGTCAGGGACTTGAGGATGGTTTTGGGGACAGTGACGGAGACATAGCAGAGGTCGAGGACGGACAGGTTCCTGAGGAAGAGGTACATGGGGGTGTGGAGGCGCCTGTCGACGACGGTGATGGTGAGGATGAGGAGATTCCCCGTCAGGGCTGCCAAGTTGACCAGGAAGAACAGCGTATTGTGGACCAGCTGCAGCCCCTCATCCTCCGAGAAACCCATCAGGAGGAATTCTGTAACCGTGGAGACGTTGGGCATTTGTGGGAGGCAGCACTGACTTTCTGCATGTGATGAGGGAAGAGCCAAAGTTAGAATCCACTGATGGGATGAGTGAAGAAACTGACAGAACATTTGCTATTGATTCTCCATGGAGAGGAGATAGCTAGTGAATTCAAAATTATCTTTGAGTTCCTTATCCCTGCCATGGGTTCTAATCCCGGCTCCGCCACTTGTCAGCTGTGTGACTTTGGGCAAGTCACTTAACTTCTCTGTGCCTCAGTTACCTTATGCATAAAATGGGGATTAAGACTGGGAGCCCCACGTGGGACAACCTTATCACCTTGTATCCTCCCCAGTGCTTAGAACAGTGTTTTGCACATAGTAAGCGCTTAACAAATGTCATTATTATTATTATTATTATAAGATCCAGATTTTCACATTATTTTGGTCTATTTAAAGGGAATTCCTGAGATTGTCTCCCCACAGCCACCCCAACAGAGTTAGTAGACACATTCCCTGCCCACATCGAGTTTACAGTCTGGAGGGGGATCTTTTCCTATCTTCGTCTTCAACCTTACCCACTGCCTGAACTTGTTCGACGCTTCTGCTACACACACACACACACACACACACACACACACACACACGCGCGCGCGCACACACACACACACACACACACACACACACACACACACAGAGCTTCTGCCACAGGGAACCTGATTGCAGCAGCTCTTACAGGAGGAAGGTGGAAAATGTCTTTGTTTAGTCGTAGTTATTGAGCACTTACTGTGTGCAGAACACTGCACTAAATGCTGGGGAGAATAAAATACAATAATAAACAGAAACAGTTTCTGCCCACAGCTAGCTTACAGTTTAGAGGAATAACAAATTGTAGTTGGGTTGACATGACTGAATGCCTGATCACTGGCTGTTCTAAATCTCCTCCTCATTTTCTGCTTTCTTCAACCAGCCCTCCAAAAAGAATCTTCTTACCGTGACTTGCTTTTGAAGCTTCATCCTCCTACCTCTGGCTCCCACCATTCCATTGGCCTGGAAATCCACCCTTTTCTATTCTCCAGTCCGAAGATATCCCAACCTCAAAAACCCTCTGAAATTCCACCTTCTCAAGGTGGATTTAGATAATTTACTTCTTCCCACTTTGCTTCTTCCCACCATCTGTCAGTGACCATCTCAAGACTAAATACATACGCAGACCCTCAGGATATTGCTGCTGAAGGTAAGGATCATTACTCTAGACTGTAAGCCTCTTGAGGAAACATGTCTACCAACTCATTTATATGGTATTTCTCCAAACATTTAGTACCGTGCTCTGCACACAGTAAGTGCTCAATAAATGTCTCCAATTGGTTGACTGATTAATGTCTGCTTAACCCCTAGACGGTGAGGTCCTTGTGGGCAGGGAACATGTCTACCAAATCGGCACTTAGAATAGCACTCTGCACACATCAAAAATTCAGAAATATGTAAATTAAGCACTTATAATAATAATAACAATAGTGATAGTATTTGTTAAGCGCTTACTATGTGCCAAGCTCTGCTCTAAGTGCTGGGGGAGATAGAAGGTAATCAGGTTGCCCCAACTGGGAATCACAGTCTTAATCCCCGTTTTACAAATGGGGTAACAGAGGCACAGAGAAGTGAAGTGACTTTCCCAAAGTGACACAGCTGACAAGTGGAGAAGCTGGGATTAGAACGCAGTACCTCTGACTCCTATGCCCCAGCTCTTTCAATCAATCAATCAATCAATCAATCGTATTTATTGAGCGATTACTGTGTGCAGAGCACTGTACTAAGCGCTTGGAAAATGCAAGTTGGCAACATATAGAGACGGTCCCTACCCAACAGTGGGCTCACAGTCTAGAAGGGGGAGACAGAGAACAAAACAAAACATATTAACAAAATAAAATAAATAGAATAGATATGTACAAGTAAAATAAATGAATAAATAGAGTAATAAATACGTACAAACATATATACATATATACAGGTGCTGTGGGGAAGGGAAGGACGTAAGGCAGGGGTGATGGAGAGGGGCAGGAGGGGAAGAGGAAGGAAGGGGCTCAGTCTGGGAAGGCCTCCTGGAAGAAGTGAGTTCTCAGTAGGGCCTTGAAGGGACGAAGAGAGCTAGCTTGGCGGATGTGCGGAGGGAGGGCATTCCAGGCCAGGGGGATGACGTGGGCCGGGGGTCGACGGCGGGACAGGCGAGAACGAAGTACGGTGAGGAGATTAGCGGCAGAGGAGCGGAGGGTGCGGGCTGGGATGTAGAAGAAGAGAAGGGAGGTGAGGTAGAAGGGGGCAAGGTGATGGAGAACCTTGAAGCCGAGGGTGAGGAGTTTCTGCCTGATGCGCAGATTGATTGGTAGCCACTGGAGATTATTGAGGAGGGGAGTAACATGCCCAGAGCGTTTCTGGACAAAGACAATCCGGGCAGCGGCGTGAAGTATGGATTGAAGTGGGGAGAGACACGAGGATGGAAGATCAGAGAGGAGGCTGATGCAGTAGTCCAGACGGGATAGGATGAGAGCTTGAACGAGCAGGGTAGCGGTTTTGATGGAGAGGAAAGGGCGGATCCTGGCAATGTTGTGGAGCTGAGACCGGCAGGTTTTGGTGACGTCTTGGATGTGAGGGGTGGACGGGAGAGCGGAGTCGAGGATGACACCAAGGTTGCGGGCTTGTGAGACGGGAAGGATGGTAGTGCCGTCAACAGTGACGGGAAAGTCAGGGAAAGGGCAGGATTTGGGAGGGAAGACAAGGAGTTCAGTCTTGGACATGTTTAGTTTTGGGTGGCGGGCAGACATCCAGGTAGAGATGTCCTGAAGCCAGGAGGAGATGCGAGCCTGGAGGGAGGGGGAGAGAGCAGGGGCAGAGATGTAGATTTGGGTGTCATCAGCGTAGAGATGATAGTTGAAGCCGTGGGAGCGAATGAGGTCCCCAAGGGAGTGAGTCACCTCACTCATCTTGTTCATGACCTAAGACAATCAGTCGGCCATTTACTCAGTGGTATTTTCGGACGTCTTCTGATTGCAATTCTAGAAAGAACGGGAAATGACATTAAATCCATCCTAAACCCCTCCCCCGGGCTGGCTTGTGGGATCAAGCCATAGAAGCAGCAAGAGGAGCAGCATAGCTTAGTGGCAAGAACCGGGGCTTGTGAGTCAGAGGACGTAGGTTCTAATCACGGCTCTGTCACTTGTTTGTTGTGTGACCTTGGGCAAGCCACTTAATTTCTCTGTGCCTCAGGTATCTCATCTGGAAAATGGGGATTAAGACTGTGAATCCCAGGTAGAACAACCCAATTATATTTTATCTACCCCAACGCTTAGAATAGTGCTTGACACATAGTAGGTACTTAACAAATACAATCAGCAATTATTATTATTGCTATTATTATTATCAGTTTGGGAGGGGCTGAGAGTTTCTGAGAACAGGGTGATGGGAAGGAATCACCGATACTGAGTGGGTGTACACGATGGGAAAAATCCCTGGTTACAGAAGGAATAGGTTGTAGCCTAGGCATCACACTCTTCTATCTCAGAACTGAGCAACTGTACCAAACTGGGATCAGGACGTCACTGCATTCTCTCCTCTGAATGACCCTGCCCCCTTTCAAAATATCTCAGTGGCAGAAAATGGATAAATCATCTGTAAGCCCACATTTTCTCTCCCTCTCCACCACTTTCCAGTCCATCAGAACACCGCTTTCCCCATCTTCAATCAATGCCCTTCTGTCATCCCACCACCTCCACGATGCCTCACACTATACATTTTTCCTCTCCCTAAATCACCTTGTCCCAACTACCAATCAACATCTTAGGCCAAGTCTCCATTTTTTCACTCACACGCATCAATATAGTTTTTTACATAGTGGCTTTTATAAAATGTACTCTTTGAGCACATAGTCATCTATTTACCATTCTTTACATTGTCTTCTTCGTCCTCTCATTAATTGATTCAGTGTCTATCGCCCCTTCTACATAATAAATTCTTGGAAAGCAAGGGATAGTGTTTAATTCATTTTCATCCCCCTGAAGTGCTCACTACACTACTTTGCACCCAGGATGCATTCAAAAAATATCACTAATTGATGGATGGATTGATAGATGGATGCATCGATGAGTTGTTGGATGGGTGGATGGTGGAAGGGTGGGTGGATGGTGGAAGGGTGGGTGGGTAGATGGATGGATAGATGGATGGA
>NW_024045082.1:0-2895 GCF_015852505.1 Tachyglossus aculeatus
ATTACTATGTGCCAAGCACTGTTCTAAACACTGGGATAGATACAAGGTAATCAGGTTGGAATCAGTTCCTGCCGCACGTGGGGCTCACAGTCTTAATCCCCATTTTACAGAGGAGGCACAGAGAAATGAAGTAGCTTGCCCAAGGTCACACAGCAGGCAAGCAGTGGAGCCGAGATGAGAACCCATGACCTTCTTACTCGCAGGCCCGGGCTTTATTTATTACTGCTTCCCATTTATTGAGCACTTACTATGTCACATGGTGACAGTGCCTGGCAAAAAGTAAGTGCTTAACAAATATCACAAAACAAACAAACAAACAAAAAGGCAGTTAAAGAGAGCCAGCCCCGGAAAGTTTGGAGGAGTCGTTTGTTGTGGGCAGGGAATGTGTCTGTTATATGGTTGCATTGTAATAATGATAACAGTAATAATAACGATGGCAATTGCTAAGCGCTTACTATGTGCATGGCACTGTACTAAACACAGGGGTGGATACAAGCAAATTGAGTTGGACACAGTCCCTGTCCCTGGTGGGGCTCACAGATTCAATCCCCTTTTACAGATGCGGTAACTGAAGCCCAGAGAAGTGAAGTGACTTGCTCCACGTCACACAGCAGATGAGTGGCGGAGACGGGATGAGAACCCATGACCTTCTCACTCCCAGGTCTATGCTCTATCCTCTATATCATGCTACTCTCCCGAGTGCTTTGTACAGTGCTCTGTAGACAGTAAACGCTCAATAAATACGATGGACTGACTGGCAGGTGGGCTGGTGAGAATGGGCCATGGAGAGCCAGGTTTGACAAACCTCCTCCCTTTACCTCATCCTGTCCCTGTCTGGAGAGGGTGACTGTCAAAATGAAAGCTTGGATCTTACACATTCTACTCCTTTCGTCTCTCTGCTGTGCATTTGAGGATCTACCTCCCCCTTGCTAGATAATAATAATAATAATAATAATAATAATATAATAATAATAATTATTATTATTATTGTACTCGGTAAGCACTTACTATGTGCCAAGCACTGTTTTAAGCCATGGCTAGATACAAATTAATCAGATCGGACACAGTCCCTGGCTCATATGGGGCTCATGCTCTTAATCTCCATTTTAATAATAATAATAATAGCATATATTAATGCTATGTATGATATATATATATATATATATATACATACATATAGCATATGTATGTATGCTTTGCACTATGTGCAAAGCACTGTTCTAAGTACTCGGGAGGTTACAAGTTGGTGAGGTTGTCCCACTGGGAGCTCACAGTCTTCATCCCCATTTTACAGATGAGGGAACTGAGGCCCAGAGCAGTGAAGTGACTTGCCCAAGACTGTCTCTTTCCAATGCTGAATTGTACTTTCCAAGCACTTAGTACATTGCTTAGCACTGGTTTTGTGCTCAATGAATGCCCTTCACTTATCGACTGATTGTCAGCTTGATTCCCTTGCACGAGGGATCTCGGACCAATCATAGAGTGCTTAGTACAGTGCTCTGCACTCAGTAAATGCTCAATAAATATGATCAGATGAATGAATATGGTGGATCCAGGATTAGAACCCAGATCCTTCTGAATCCCAGGTCAGCGCTCTATCCACTAAGCCACACTGCTTCTCCAGTAAGCTCTTCCAAGTCAGGGATTGTGTCTACTAATGCTAGTGGCTGCTCCCAAGGGCTAAGAATAGAGTCCCACACCCAGGCAATGGTCAATCAATACTACTACTACTAATACTAATAATAGTATATTTTAAGCACTTACTATGTACCAAGAACTGTTCTAAGTGCTGGGCAGATACAAGGTAATCAGGTTGTCCCACGTGGTGGCTCACAGTCTTAATCCCCATTTTACAGAGGAGTTAACTGAGGCACAGAGAAGTGAAGTGGCTTGCCCAAGGTCCCACAGCAGACAAGTGGCAGAGCCAGGATTAGAACTCATGACCTCTGACTCTCAAGCCCATTTTCTTTCCCCTAAGCCACATTGCTTCTCAACCTGCTTCTCAATACTCCAGATTGATAAATTGTTCTGATCTTCAACAGCCTTATTTTCCCCTCCTATGTTTTTCTAGGACAATTCTGTCCCTGTGACTTCATCTTTCCTTGGTGACAGCTTCATGGACCATATTGTATTGTGCTCTGCACACAATAAGAACTCAATAAATATGAAAGAATCGATTCAATCATATTTATTGAGCGCTTACTGAGTGCACAGCACTGTACTAAGTGCTCTATTGTTGGTCTGAAATTCCTGATGCTCAAGAATCAAACAGATAATCAGTCAATAAATGAATGGTATTTATTGAGCACATGTGCAGTACAGATTACTATACTGAGTACTTGGAAGAATACCATAAGGTAGTAAACATGATCCCTATCCTCAAGGAGCATATAGTATAGGAGTCATATATGATCTTAATTCATTCAATAGTATTTATTGAGCGCTGACTGTGTGCAGAGCACCATACCAAGTGCTTATATAATGCATGTCCTTTGTTCTTTATTGAAAACTAATCCCTCAATGCATTATTTTCTCTCAAAGAATGTCTTGAGAATGATTACTTTCTCTTTTAACTTTTTTTTTAACTCAGGTTCCACTAGTATATCTAAAATATCCTTCATCCCTTTTTTCACTTCATACAGAAAGAAAAATCATTGCAAACGCAATTAGAATCATATCCAGGTAATAAGAAAGAGAAACTCTTAAATTCCAGGAGGGAATTCCCAAATCTTCCCAACGGAGGATGATTAAGAATAAAATATACATGAACATTTTTGTTGAAATATTGATTCATTTGATCCATAGTTGAAGTAAAACCTCTTTCTTTTAGATTAGCATAAACCTTTAAACTCTTGTTGATTTTATCTTCCCTTGCAATTTTAAGGTAGATCCTCA
>NW_024045082.1:2995-4083 GCF_015852505.1 Tachyglossus aculeatus
ACTCGTCCACAAGTCAATCAATCAATCAATCAATCAATCGTATTTATTGAGCGCTTACTGTGTGCAGAGCACTGTACTAAGCGCTTGGGAAGTCCAAGTTGGCAACGTATAGAGACAGTCCCTACCCAACAGTGGGCTCACAGTCTAAAAGGGGGAGACAGAGAACAAAACCAAACATACTAACAAAATAAAATAAATAGAATAGGTATGTACAGGTAAAATAAATAAATAAATAAATAAATAGAGTAATAAATATGTACAAACATATACACATATATACAGGTGCTGTAGGGAAGGAGGTAAGATGGGGAGATGGAGGGGGGATGAGGGGGAGAGGAAGGAAGGGGCTCAGTCTGGGAAGGCCTCCTGGAGGAGGTGAGCTCTCAGTAGGGCCTTGAAGGGAGGAAGATAGCTAGCTTGGTGGATGGGCAGAGGGAGGGCATTCCAGACCCGGGGGATGACGTGGGCCGGGGGTCGATGGCGGGACAGGCGAGAATGAGGCCTAACAGTGAGGAGATTAGGCGGCGGAAGGAGCGGAGGGTGCGGGGCTGGGCTGGAGAAGGAGAGAAGGGGAGGTGAGGTAGGAGGGGGCCGAGGGGGATGGATGGACAGCCCTGAAGCCCAGGGGGAGGAGTTTTCTGCCTGATGCGCAGATTGATTGGTAGCCACAGATTGATTGGTGCCACAAGTGGCACCTCTGTGTTGCTTCTGTTTTTTACCAACTGCCTGTTGCAGGCTCTCTGCCCCTCATCACAGTGCTTCTGGATTAATAATAACGTGAGCCCAGTCTTCTAGACTGTGAGGCCCGTTGGTGGGTAGGGACTGTCTCTACATTGTTGCCAACTTGTACTTCCCAAGCGCTTAGTCCAGTGCTCTCCACACAGTAAGCGCTCAATAAATATGAATGAATGAATGAATTGAATAATAATGATAATTAAGGAATTTTTAAGTGCTTACTATATGTCAGGCAGTGTACTAACCCTGGAGTGGGATACAAGCAAATCTGTTTGGGACACAGTCCCCTGTCCACTTAAGGTTCACACTTTCAATCTCCGCAGCGTGGCTCCATAGAAGGAGCCCGGGCTTTG
>NW_024045083.1:0-3021 GCF_015852505.1 Tachyglossus aculeatus
GCTCCCAGCTTCCACCTCTGTGTGCTATCTTAAGACCTTTGTAGTCCACCAGTCACCCTCCATACCTTTGGTCCGCAAACCTTGTGGGCTCTGCCTCCCGTTCACCCCCCTGGCCGAGGAATGGGGCCCTATTCCTCTGCCCCAACCCATGGATCCACATTCCAGGGTCCGTGGCCAGCTGGGGAAGGACATTGGTCCCTGAGGTCAGGGGAGGGACGATGCTGAAGGGGCACGTCCACCCCACCACCACACGTCCTGAGAGGGGACGCAGGGAATATTTAAGGGTCAATTGAGTACGTGTGGCTAGGGGCCAAGGGTTTGTAGGTATGTGACCCTGGGCACCGGCCATCCACAACGTCAAAAATGCTACCTCTAACGTAACGTCTCTAGCCAGAGGGGGCGTGGCGGAAAGAATAGGGGTTCCCTTACCTCCATGCCGACCAAATTACGTATGGGGGATGCAAAGGGGAGGAGATTTGAGCAAGCAGTGGACAGAAGCTGGGGTGGCCCAAACCACAGTTAATAATCATACGCGTCGCCTCTGACCTTCAGGGCAGAAGACCGAGACGTGCGAGCAGCAGCAGCTGCAGCAATGTTCCAAACGTGTCTTTCTCTGCCTAGAAGGCCAGACGCCCTGCTCTGCAACCAGGTCTATCCCACTGGAGAAAAGGGCCGCGGGACCGGGGGAGTGTCCTCGCCGAAAAGTTCGTGAGTGGGAGCCACGGTACCCCGCTGCGGAAGGGAAACATAAGTGGATTCTTCCCGTGTAGGGAGAGCACATGCTGAGAGCTAGCCGCCTCAAACACTGCATGCGAGGCAATGCATGAGTGAATTCCCTCCACACGTGGAGCACAGGGTGGGCGAGAGCTAGCCGCCCCACCACGCGCGGGCAAATTAAGTGGATTCTTCCCGTGTGGGAAAGCACGTGACGAGAGCTAGTCCCCTCACCCACGTGCGACTAACGTATGAGGGTTTCCTCCCTGTAGGGAAGCTTTCATATTACTAATTAATCACATTCCTCCCGAAAGGGAAGTTCAATTCATTGCGCCTAAACAATTACATAATTCAATTCACCTCGCAGAATAAATTTTATATAAAACTCAGGCTTTCTGTCCCCGGCATCTCTCTCTCTCTTACTCGCCGCACAGATTCCCGAGTGAACCCATCCCCAGGTGACTGGTGACAGCAACCCATGACCACTTTGCCTGTAGATGAAACCTTAGCTGTGTTTTATACCTTGGTACCCTCCCTGCTGAACCTCCTAATCTACACTCTGAGAAATGCAGAGGTGAAAAATGCCATGAGGAAACTATGGAGAAGAAAAGTGTGAAGCCAGAAGACAAATGGTCCAAAATGAAACTGAAATGAGAGAAGCAGCTGACATTAATAGTGTATTCCCTTTCGTTATTTAGAAACCTCTCCAGATTTTAGGTGCTTCTTTTCCATCTTCTTCCAGAAGAGTGTAGTGTGTGTTTCTAGCTTTCTACAGGGAATAATAATAATAATACTGATATTTTTTAAGTTGTTACTGTGTGCTATTCATTCATTCATTCAATCGTATTTATTGAGCGCTTACTGTGTGTAGAGCACTGTACTAAGCGCTTGGGAAGTACAGGTTGGCAACATATAGAGACGGTCCCTACCCAACAGTGGGCTCACAGTCTAGAAGGGGGAGACAGAGAACAAAACAAAACATATTAACAAAATAAAATAAACAGAATATGTACAAGTAAAATAAATAAAGAGTAATAAATACGTACAAACATATATACAGGTGCTGTGGGGAAGGGAAGGAGGTAAGGTCGTGGGTTCTAATCCCGGCTCCACCGCTTATCAGCTGTGTGACTCTGGTCAAGTCATTTCGCTTCTCTGGGCCTCAGTACCTCGTCTGTAAAATGGGGATAAGAATAATAATAATAATGATGGCATTTATTAAGCGCTTACTATGTGCAAAGCACAGCTCTAAGCGCTGGGGAGGTTACAAGGTGATCAGGCTGTCCCACTGGGGGCTCACAGTCTTAGTCCCCATTTTACAGATGAGGTAACTGAGGCCCAGAGAAGTTAAGTGATTGCCCAAAATCACCCAGCTGACAATTGGCAGGGCCAGGATTAGAACCCACTACCTTCTGACTCCCAGGCCCGGTATGCCATGCTGCTTCCCAACCCACCTGCTGCTACAGTCTGGGATCTGATTTCTCGATGAACACTACTATCTACTCTAATTTCTCCCAAAAAACAAAAAACCCTACCCAAAGTCCCCCAAACAGTAGCATTATTCATAGTGTCTTTGTCCTTGTGTTTAATTATACCATTTATGTCTGGCTATAATCAGTGGAGGGTATCTTTGCCCAGAAGGATAATATAATAAAAATGCCAGAGATAGTGGACAGAGAGGATGTTCATGCCTTTTTTATGGTATTTGTTAAGCATTTACTATGTGCCACGCACTGTTGCAAGCACTGGGGTAGATACAAGGTAATTGTGTTGTCCCACGTGGGGCTTACAGTCTGAATCCCCATTTTACAGATGAGGTAACTGAGGCACGGAGATGTTAAGTGACTTACTCAAGGTCACACAGCAGGCAAGTGGTGGAGCCGGCATTAGAACCCACATCCTCTGACTCCCAAGCCCGTGCTTTTTCCACTGAGCCACCTTACTTCATGATAATTTCAATTGGAGTCTTCTGCTGTTCACCAAGTCCAGGTGGGACTTGCAGAGGGTTGGAGAGGTCTAAAAAAGAGCAGTTCAGGCTGTTAGCATATTGAAGGTCAATCATGCTATTTGCAAAATTGCATAGTTTCCCAGAGGGACACCTGCTGAGAGCATTGTTGAATTCTTCAGTTTCTCTGCATATTCTCTCCCACTGAAGGAAGTTTTGAAATGACAAATCAAAGTACTCTAACTGCAAAGAGAGAAAGAACATACAAACAAGAATGATGGAAAATTGGGGTGAACTCATCAGTGTTCAACTCCTATCTGACTCTCACCACTTAAGCTTAGTACCAAGCTCCCAAGTGAATG
>NW_024045084.1:0-2100 GCF_015852505.1 Tachyglossus aculeatus
GGACAGAAGGAAGAAGGAAAAATAAGTGCTTAAGTAATAGGGCATGTATTGAGTGTTTATTATGAGCTGAGCAGTGTAGTAAGGGTTTGGGTAGAGATTACAATACGACAGAATTAGCGGACAGAATTAGCGGACAGAATTAGCGGACACGTTCCCTGTTAATAACGATCTTTAGAAAAGCAAAGGATGTTAGTGGGTGTGATCTGGAGAGAAGAGAAATGAATGGGGAAAAGTTCTGGGTGATGATGATGATGACGATGGTATTTGTTAAGCGCTTACTATATGCCAAACACTGTTCTAAGCGTTGGGGTAGATACAAGGTCATCAGGTTGTCACACGTGGAACTCAGAGTCTTAATCCCCATTTTACAAATGAGGTAACTGAGGCAAAGAGAAGTTAAGTGATTTGCCCAAGGTCACACAGCAGACAAGTGGCAGAGCTGGGATTAGAACCCATGTCCTTCGACTCCTAGACCCGTGCTCTTTCCCTTAAACCACACTGTTTCTCAGTTTGGGATGGGATGAGATTTCAGAAGGATTTTGAAGATGGGGAGGGGAGAGGCCTTGTGTAGTTATCTATCAATTAATAAATAAATCGTATTAATTGAGTAGCACTGAACTACATACTTGGGAGAGTAAATATAACGGGGTTGGCAGGACCGATACCTGCCCAGGATGATGTTACAGTCTATAAGGGGAGAAAGACGTGAATATAAATAAATGACGGATATGGACGTAGGTGTTGTGGACTGATAGAGGGATGAATAAAAGGAGCAAATCCAAGCGCAAGGATGACACAGAAGGGAGTGGATTGAACGGGGAGGAAGTTCATGACAGGAGGAATGGCAAGAGCTAGGTTCTGGGTGGCTGTTACAGTCTCTGTGATCCGGGGCTCCCCTCCCAGCTCAGGGTTCGGGAAATGGTATTTCATAAGCACTTACGGTGTGTCGAACACTCCTCTAAGTGCTGGGGTAGATACAAGAGAATTAGGTTGGACACGGTCCTTGTCCCGCATTGGGCTCACCGTCTAAGTAGGAGGGAGAACAGAAGAACAGAGGCACAGGAAAGCGAAGTGAATTGCCCAACGTCACACAACAGACAACTAGAGGAGCTGAAATTAGAACCCAGGTCCTCTGACTCCCAGGCCTGTGATCTATCCACGAGGCCATGCGGCTTCTCACTCCTCAACTTTACTGACTTCATCCTTCACCCAAGCTTCTCACAACCTTGGATGCAAGCTTGATCTTCTCATTTTTAACCACTGTACCTGTTTCTTATTACTGTCTTCCATCCACAAGGAAACGGGTTGCTACATTCATGGGCAGCAGTAAGAAGTTATAAGTGTAATCAAACAACCGGTCAGTCAATCAAGGGTGTTTATTGAGCGCTTTCTATGTGCAGAGCTCTGTACTAAATGTTTGGGAGAGTCCAATACAACAGTTCAATGAGGTGGGAGTAAGCTCTCAAAGTCATGGAAGCAACATGGACTTGCAGGTGGAGCACGGGCCTGGGAGTTAGAGGACTTGGGTTCTAATCCTGGCTCTGACACTCATAAACTGGGTGACTTTGGGCAAGTCACTTCACGTCTCTGGGCATCAGTTACCACATCTGTAAAATTGGGATTAAGACTGTAAACCCCACGTGGAAAAACCTGATTACCTTGTATCTACCCCAGTGCTTAGAACAGTGCTTGGCACATAGTAAGTTCTTAATAAATACTATCATTATCATTATCAATATTATCATTATTGTTACTATTATTATTGGTTTTCCTCTCTTCCACTTGTCTGCTCTGTGTCCTTGGGCAATTCACTTCATTTCTCTGTGCACTAGTTCCCTCACCTGCAAAAATGGGGATTCGATTCCTGTTCTCCCTCTTACTGTGAGCCCTATGTGAGATCAAATTATCATGTATCTGTCCCGGCGCTTAGAACAGTGCTTTGCACATAGTAAGCGCTTAACAAATACCATCATTATTATTGTTATTTTCGGTACCTCTGTTCTACAACTAGACCCCAGCTCACACTCTTTAGTACCTTATAATAATAATAATAATAATTGTAGCATTTCTTAAGCACCAGGAACTGTATTAAGTGTGGGG
>NW_024045085.1:0-1875 GCF_015852505.1 Tachyglossus aculeatus
GAGCTCAGCTGCAGGAGAATCCCTGATTCCAGCAAATCCCCAAGCTCCAATTGATTAGTGGGATCGGGAGGAGCTGCGAGGGCGCCCCTTGCTGGCCTATCTCGTGAGCTTAAGGAGAACCCCCAACGTCAGCCAATCCGCAAGCACCAGTTGGTTTGGAGGGGATGGGAGTAGCTGAGAGGGCGCCCTCCGCTGACCAAGTCCAAGAGCTAAAGGGACTCCCTGGCCCTAGCCAATCCCTGCACTGCACTGATTCGGGGGCGACGGTTGAAGCTGCGAGGGCACCATCTGCTGGTCGGGACCTCGAGCTGCAGGGAACTCCCTGGCCCCAACATATCCACGCACCACTGAATGGGGGGGGGGGGGTTGACGGAATGACATGCGAGGGCGCCTTCATTTGACCGAGTCCAAGAGCTGCACTACGGTCCCCGGCTGCAGCCGATCCCCACACTCCAGTCATTTCAGTAAGGGGGTAAACGGGAAGAGCTGAGAGTGCGTCCTCTGCTGGCCGACCTCGCGAACTGCAGGAGAATCCCCGACCCCAGCCAATCCCCAAGCACCAGTTGATTGGGAGTGGACAGGCGGAGCTGCGAGGGCGCCCTCTGCTGGCCTACCCAGAGACATGAAGGACAGTCCCCTGACCAAGCACATCCTCGCACTTCCCAAAATCGGGTGTGGGCCGGGAGGAGCTGCGAGGGCGCCCTCTGTTGCCGAGCCCCGGAGCTGCAGCACGGTCCCCTTTTTCAGCCAATCCCCATGCTTCACTCCTTTAAGAAGAGGGGGGAAACGGGAAGAGCTACGAGGGCGTCCTCTGCTGGTCGAGATCGCGAGCGGCAGGAGAATCCCCGACAGTGGCCAATCTCCAAGTACCATTTGATTGGGGATAACGGGAGGAGTTGGGCGGGCGCCCTCTGCTGGCCACCCGAGAGTCCTGCAGGATGGGCAACGGCCCCAGCGAATCCCCGCGCTACACTGAGTTTGTGGTGGGCCGGGAGCAGCAGTGAGGGGGCAATCTGTTGGCCGACCCCAGGAGCGGCAATCGGTTCCCGGGCTCCAAACGATCCCCACACTCCACTCATTTAAGGAGAAGGGGGGAAACGGGAAGAGCTGCTAGGGCGTCCTCTGCTGCCTGAGCCTGTTTTCAGGAGAATCCCCGAACGCATCCAGTCCCCAAGCACCAGTTGATTGGGAGGAGCAGGAGGAACTTCGAGGGCGCCTCCTGCTAGGCGACCTCGCGAGCTTAAGGAGAATCCCCGACATCAGCTGGTAACCAAGCACCAGTTCATTTCCAGGGGATGCGAGAAGGTGAGAGGGCGCCCCCTGTTGACAGAGTCCAAGAGCTACAGGGAAATCCTCGGCCCCAGCCAATCCCCGCACTCCACTGACTCGGGGGTGATTGGAGAAACTGCGAGAGCGCCATCTGCTTGTCGGGGCCTCGAGCTGCAGGGAAATTCCTTACCCCAACCAATACGCGCCCCACAGAATGGAGGGGATGGGTAGACCAGGGATTGCGTTCTCTGCTGGCTGAACCCAGGATCTTCAGCACGGTCCCTGGTTCAAACCGATCCCCACGCTCCACTCAGTTAAGGAGCGGGGAGAAACTTGAAGAGCTGCGAGGGCGTCCTCTGCCTGCCGAGCTCTCGAACTGCAGGAGAATCCCCGAACCCAGCGAATCCCCAAGCACCTGTTGATTGCGGGGAATGGGAGGAGCTGCGAGGGCGCCCTCTGCTGGCCCACACAGAGCCCTGCTGGACTGTTCCCAATCCCAGGCGAACCCCGCGTTCCACTTTATGTGGGGTGGGCCGGGAGGAGCTGCAGCCGATCCCCACGCTCCACTCATTTAAGGATAAGGGGGGAAACGAGAAGAGCTGCTAG
>NW_024045086.1:0-1795 GCF_015852505.1 Tachyglossus aculeatus
TGAGGCACGGAGAAGTTAAGTGATTTACCTTAAGTCACACAGCTGACAAGTGCTGGAGCTCTGATTAGAACCCATATACTCTGACTCCCAAGCCTATGCTCTTTCCATTGAGCCATGCTGCTTAGTACAGTGCCCCTGGCACATATGTGAGCCCGCTGTTGGGTAGGGACCATCTCTATATATTGCCAACTTGTACTTCCCAAGTGCTTAGGACAGTGCTCTGCACGCAGTAAGCGCTCAATAAATACGATTGAATGAAAGTGCATAACAGATACCACCAAAAATAGTCCATTCACGTTGTTTGAGTGAAGTAGATGGCTGGGATCTCAGATGAGATCATGGATGCCAAATTTTCATCTTGAGAAGCAGCTTGGCCCAGTGGATAGAGCATGGGCCTGGGAGACAGTAGGACCTGGATTCTAGTCCCAGCTCTGCCACTTGTCTGCCCTGTGACCTTGGGCAAGTCATTGAAATTCTCCATGCCTCGCTTACCTCATCTGTAAAATGTGAACTATGACTGTGAGCCCCACGTGGGACATGGAAAGTGTCAACCTGATTGCCATGCATCTACTCAGGGCTTAGTACAGTGCCTGGCAAATAGTAAGAATTTAATAAATACCATTTTTAAAAAAGAGTGAGGAGCAAAGCAAGGTGATGATTTGCAGGGGAAGTGGGGTGGAGCAGGTCTTGGAGTGAGAGGACACCTTTGAAGACCTAACTGGTCAAGGGTCATTAAACCAGCGAAATGCCAAGGCCCCACTTGGGGTTCACAGTCTTAATCCCCTTTTTACAGATGAGGGAACTGAGGCCCAGAGAAGTGAAGTGACTTGCCCAAAGTCACACAGCTGACAAGTGGTGGAACCGGGATTTGAACCCATGATCTCTGACTCCAAAGCCCGTGCTCTTTCCACTGAGCCACGCTGCTTCTCTGATCAGCATGATCAGCATGCATCAGGCAAGGTGGACCAAAACCTCCCAAAAGAGTTTCATGGCTCCAATCGCCTAGAATCCCTCCCAACCAACTAGCACTCCTTCATATCCCCTGACATGGATTACAACCTGCAGTGTTTAAACCTGGACAATGCCTAGGCTTAACAGTGGATTCAGGGATGGGGAAGGGTTTACTGCCTGGACCTTGGAGGGGTTAATTAGGTGGGGTTTCCTGCCAGAGCAGGGAGAAGAGGGGATATGTTTACCTGTCATCAAGGGTTTCTAGAGGATTTCAAAGAAGAAATCACAGCATAGCAGCCATTTTCATTATTGTATTAGTGTTATTGTTGAGTACCTACCTCATACAAAGCCCTAATATTTAATCACTGGTATTTATTGAACACTTGTGTGTAGAGCAAGGTACTAAGCTCCTGGGAAAGCACAGCAGAAGAGGGTAGGCAGGCATAATCTCTGCCTTCAAGAAAAATACAAGACACGGTCTCCATTCTCTGGACTCTGACCCCACTGAGTTAAGGAAGAGAGACACATAGAAGAAAAAGAACAACAGTAAATAACAATCCAAAATTAGAGCCATTTGAAGATTTAATTTCCCAAATTATCAACATTTAAACAAATAGCTAAAACAGCACGGGGTGGGGCAGGGGGGTAATTATCAAGATTCTCTCCTCTCCAATCAAGAGTACTAGAATACAAAAGCCTGCAGTCTTTCCCAGTGTTTCCTAGGGGGTTATGGGCTTTACTTTCATACTGTTGGGGAGAGGAAGAAGACTCCCCTGACCAGGCAGCGGCACATCACAGACCGGAGCGTCCCTCTTAAGGGGACCCCGGCCGCACGGATGGCCCA
>NW_024045087.1:0-1121 GCF_015852505.1 Tachyglossus aculeatus
TAAATAAACTATGGATATAGACATTAGTGCTTTGGGGTGAATATCAAGTACTTAGGTTACCATGGCAGGGTTGGGTCAAAGGCAGACGATCAAGTGATCAAAATGTCGATCAACGACAATGGCAGAGACTCTAGTTTTCACTGCACGGAAGAATGCATGGTAAACCACTACTGTATTTTTACCAAGAAAACTCTATGGATGCACATACCAGAATGACTACAGATAAAGAGCTGGAAGATGACCCCTCCGTTTGGAAGGCACTCAACAAACTACTGGGGATGAACAGACAACGTGTCAGGGTACCATGACTGTTTATGATGTGGCTTTAACAAACCCTTCGGACTTCTGGTTGCTGATGTTGCCATGTGAGAAAGAGTATCCAAAGCTGTAAAGATACCTTTATTACTGGAACATGGAATGTACATAGTATGAACCAGGGAAATCTGTAAATAGTCAAAGGTAAAATGGAAGATCGACATCCTAGAAATAAGTGAAATGAAATGAACTGGTATTGGGCATTTCCCATCTAGTGAGCATATCATTTACCACTCTGCTCATGCCAAAAAAAAAAAGAAGAAACGATGTAGTGAAAAATTGTGACAAAGAAAATTGCTAAGACAGTTATCGGATAGAATGCTGTCAATAACAAATTGATATCTGTTAGATTCAGAGGAAAAGCATACAATTTGACATTTCAGGTATATGCCCCAACAAGAGATGCAAAGCAAGAAGAAATAGATAGGTTTTTTGATGAAATAATTAATCTATCTTATCTTTTTAATTCATTTTGTTTATTCGGTTTTTATTCATGTAAAATTCATTTTAGTCTCTCACCACAAAGAGGCCTACTCTAAATTATTCATAAACTCAAGCCATGGTTTGCATTCTATACTGAGATAGCATACCTCCTGGGTTTCCCAAGTCATTAGCTTGATGACCTGATAAGGAGAACTTGAATCCCGTGGGAGAAGTGTGTGAAGCTCCCTGGCAACTAGGTACTGGGGAACCAACGAGAAGAGGTGCAGAAGGGAGAAGGGTATCTTTCTGATGCCTTCCAACAGTTGGCTTCTTCAGGGTTCTTGCCACTGTCTTAAGAGTTCAGCAAGACAGTCCTCTGTCCA